>NC_133325.1:796307337-796438186 GCF_042186555.1 Aquarana catesbeiana
GATCCATTTATTTTGTCAGTACTTTTACTCTGTTTTATGTATTTAAACAATTGATTATACACTATATTGCCAAAAGTATTGGGACACCCCTCCAAATCATTGGATTCAGGTGTTCCAATCCCCTCCATGGCCACAGGTGTAGAAAATCGCACACCTCGGCATGCAGACGGCTTCTACAGCTCAGTGAATACAAGCGTGGTCCCGGGATAGGTGGCCACCTGTGCAATAAGTCCATCTGTGAAATTTCCTTGCTACTAAATCTTCCACAGTCACCTGTTAGTGGTATTATAACAAAGTGGAAGCAACTGGGACCAGCAATTCAGCCACAAAGTGGTAGGCCACGTAAAAATGACAGAGTGGGTTCAATTAGGGCTGGGGAAAAAATTGATTCAAATCTTGAATCGAGTTGAGAGGTCAAATCGATTCAAAATTTAAGCAAATCGATTTTTTTTTTTCACCGCGTCGGTCCTGAGGAGTTGCGGGCAGGAGTTTTTAGGCGAGGCTTCGGCCTAGTCCACAACTTTGGCCTAGTCCGCGAGGCCGGACGCTGCGGACTAGGCCGAAGCCATGGCCTCGCCTAAAAACTCCTGCCCGCAACTCCTCAGGACCGGCATGGTGAAAAAAAAAAAATCGATTCGAATCGTGAATCAAGTTTTTTTCTTTTTCAGAAAATCTCCCAGCCCTAGGTTCAATGCATGCTGAGGCTCACAGTGCACAGAAGTCATCAACTGTCTGCAGAGTCGATAGTTACAGACTTCCAAACTTCTTGTGGCCCCCAGATTAGCACAACAACGGTGCACAGAGAGCTTCATGGAATGGGGTTTCATGGAATGGGGTTTCATGGAATGGGGTTTCATGGAATGGGGTTTCATGGAATGGGGTTTCATGGAATGGGGTTTCATGGAAGGGGTTTCATGGAATGGGCTTCATGGAATGGGCTTCATGGAATAGGCTTCATGGAATGGGGTTTCATGGAATGGGGTTCATGGAATGGGCTTCATGGAATGGGGTTTCATGGAATGGGTTTCCATGGAATGGGCTTCATGGAATGGGGTTTCATGGAATGGGGTTTCATGGAATGGGGTTTCATGGAATGGGGTTTCATGGAATGGGTTTCCATGGAATGGGTTTCATGGGATGGGCTTCATGGAATGGGGCTTCATGGGATGGGGCTTCATGGGATGGGGCTTCATGGGATGGGTTTCATGGGATGGGTTTCATGGAATGGGCTTCATGGAATGGGGTTTCATGGAATGGGTTTCCATGGCTGAGCAGCTGCATCCAAGCCTAAAGCCTCGTACACACGATCAGATTTTCGGACAACCGAACGTCTGATTTTTGTGGCATGCTGGTCTCATGTCGAAAGTGAAGAGGTTACTCACCATATGAAAATTTTCATACAACGTCAGAAGTGATGTAATGGGGTTTATTTACTAAAACTGGAGAGTGCAAAATTAGGCTCACTTCTGCAGAGAAACCAATCAGCTTCCAGGTTATATTACCAAAGCTTCAATGAACAAACTGAGGTTAGAAGCTGATTGGCTACCGTGCACAGCTGCACCAGATTGTGAGCGCTCCAGTTTTAGTAACTCTCCCCCATTGTGTTGAATCGTTTTCTATGTATTCTTTCATTTCTGAGCATGCGTAGTCTTGCTCTTGCGGGTTGCAGATTCAGTGATGTAAAACACTCCGCCACTGGACTCTAGAGCAGTGGAGACGTGTGCCTGACTGCATTGTGCAAAGTGCAAAGTTTGGTGGAGGGGGGATTATGGTGGGGGGGTGTTTTTGAGGGGTTGGGTTTGGCCCCCTAGTTCCAGTGAAGGGAACTCTTAAGGCATCAGAATACCAAGACATTTTGGACAATTTCATGCTCCCAACTTTGTGGGAAGAGTTTGGGGACGGCCCCTTCCTGTTCCAACATGACTGCTCACCAGTGCACAAAGCAAGGTCCATAAAGACATGGATGAGCGCGTTTGGGGTGGAGGAACTTGACTGGCCTGCACAGAGTCCTGACCTCAACCAGATAAAACACCTTTGGGATGAATTAGAGCGGAGACTGCGAGCCAGGCCTTCTCGTCCAACATCAGTGCCTGACCTCACCAATGCTCTTCTGGAAGAATGGTCCAACATTCCCATAGACACTCCTAAACCTTGTGGACGGCCTTCCCAGAAGAGTTGAAGCTGTTATAGCTGCAAAGGGCGGAGCCAACTCAATATTGAACCCTACGGACTAAGACTGGATGCCATTAAAGTTCATGTGCGTGTAAAGGCAGGTGTCCCAATACTTTTGGTAATGTAGTGTAAGTACATAGCTAAACCTTGTGGAGACAGCGAGGAAGGTTTGGAACCTCTGGCAGGTTTTAAATGATGTCTGTACCCCCATGGGAGTTTAGATGATGTGTATTTCACTCCAAACCTGGCTGTAGATACAGGGAGATAAGAAGCTCCATACTAACCCCTGAGGTTCCAGGTTGGGCACCAGGGGTCTAAAGCTGACCACACGCTGTTTGAATTTTGTCAGTTCATTGGGTACAATTCAAAATTTCGATCTGTTTGTGGCACAGATGGCTGCCTCCTGCCCAACATCCCTTCATAGAAAATTAAAGGTACCAGGAGGAAAATTGTCAGTGGGTGCAGCTTCTATTCAAATCGGATGCAGTTGCTGTTTGGGTATTTTGTTGGCGGGAACCTGAGATTCATCCATCCACTGCGGTTATAGGGGAAATTGTATCGGGACACAGGGGGGGGGAGGGGCTAGGTGGTAAGATTTGTGCGAGGAGGAGGAATTAGGTGTGACACAAACTTTGTGCTGGGGGGGCGATTTGTGCATCAAGGTGGGAGTGCAGCATAGGCGTACACAGCCTATTGCATTAATGTACACCCCAGAGTTCAAACACACACGTGTGTGTGTGTGTGTGTATATGTATGTATATGTATATGTATATATATATATATATATATATATATATATATATATATATATATATATATATATATATATATATATATATAATAAATCTGTAGAGGTTGGTGTCAGTAGGATAGTGGATGGTCTCAGTCAGTAGGATAGTGGTTGGTGTCACTCAGTAGAGCAGTGGACGGTATCAGTGTGTTTTTTTTTTTTTTTTTTTTTTTGAGCCCCATTGGGGAACGTTAGTGAAATATCATGAGTCTAAACAGACCCCCCTTGTCTGTCTTTTGAGCCAGAGAAGGGACTGAAGACAAGATCCCCCAGTCCCTTTGGACAGTAATTGAGTGGGAAGTGTCATGTGCTAAGTGGCCTCCTATTCATTCACAAACTGAAGCATAGTAAACACAGCTTCAGTTATGAGTGATCTGTACCCAAACAGCAGGAGGAATTGGTGCTGCATGAGCTTATTAGGGTGTGCCCAGGCACACCCAGCATACCCCATGCACACACCTGTGCGGTAAAAAATGTCGGGGCAAAGGATAGGAGGTCAGCAGGGCAGAGGATAGGATCAGCAGTTTACAGAGGCTATTAGTTTTTAGGACAATGGATGGAAGGTCAGTAGGGAATGGGCAGAAGACGGGGGTCACGGCTGGCAGGGGCAGAAGACGGGGGTCACGGCTGGCAGGGGCAGAGGACGGGGGTCACGGCTGGCAGGGGCAGAGGACGGGGGTCACGGCTGGCAGGGGCAGAGGACGGGGGTCACGGCTGGCAGGGGCAGAGGACGGGGGTCACGGCTGGCAGGGGCAGAGGACGGGGGTCACGGCTGGCACATCGCTTGGCTGTATGCAGCTTCTCCTGCCCACACTACACAAAGCTAAAATCACATTCTATTACTTACATCCAGGGCTTTTTTTCTGCCGGAACACGGCGGAACGGCGTTCCGCCACCTCTGGCAGCCCTGTCCTCTCCATCCAGGACACTTTTATATGTCAGTCAGTGACCCGAGTCCCACGCCGCAACCGCTGCTTTTTTTTCCCTGAGCTTCAGGAGTTGTTGTTCCCGTCCAGCCCTGCCCAGCAGCACATGTCCCGCCCAGCGGCTCCCATCCTGCCCTGCCCAGCGGCTCACGTCTTGCCCAGCAGCTCCCGTCCCGGCCTGCACTACCTCCCTGTCAGACTTGTGCAGCTCGTGAAGTGTTCCGCCGGAACTGCACTGTGGAAAATATCCTGGAGAGGAGGTGAGTGCACTGGAAACTATGGAGGGATGGAGGGGAGGGGGGGCGGGGCGAGTGGCACCTGCAGGGGAAGGTGAGAGCTGTGGACTGCAGTGGGGGTGAATTTGTGAATGGGGGTGAAGTTGTTAGAGCTGGAAAGGGGGACAGTTTGTGCAAAGTGCTGAGTAGTAGGGAGGGGGGGCAGGTGGTACAGTAACAAGAGCTGGTAAGGGGGGGTTGGCAGGTTGTTTGAAGGTGACAGGGGGTGAGGAGGTGAAAGTTGGAGAGCTGAAGAGATGAAAGCTGTGGATTGGGGTAATCTGTAGATGGGGGTGCAGTAGTGGAAGGGGGGTAGAGGCAAGCTGTAGTTGTGGACTGGGGGTGTAAGCTGTAGATGTGGGGGCTGCAGAGTTGAGTTGTTGACAGGGGGTACAAAGGTGAGTTGTGGGGGGTGCTAAGATGACATGTGGACAGGGGTGCAGAATTGAGGAGGGACAGGGGAAAGAAGAGGTGAGCCGTGGATAGGAGGGAAGAAGAGGTGAGCCGTGTATAGGAGGGAAGAAGAGGTGAGCCGTGGATAGGAGGGAAGAAGAGGTGAGCCGTGGATAGGGGGGAAGAAGAGGTGAGCCGTGGATAGGGGGGAAGAAGAGGTGAGCCGTGGAGAGGGGGGAAGAAGAGGTGAGCCGTGGAGAGGGGGGAAGAAGAGGTGAGCCGTGGAGAGGGGGGAAGAAGAGGTGAGCCGTGGACAGGAGGGAAGAAGAGGTGAGCCGTGGACAGGAGGGAAGAAGAGGTGAGCCGTGGACAGGAGGGAAGAAGAGGTGAGCCGTGGATAGGGGGGAAGAAGAGGTGAGCCGTGGATAGGGGGGAAGAAGAGGTGAGCCGTGGATAGGGGGGAAGAAGAGGTGAGCCGTGGAGAGGGGGGAAGAAGAGGCGAGCCGTGGAGAGGGGGGAAGAAGAGGCGAGCCATGGACAGGAGGGAAGAAGAGGCGAGCCGTGGACAGGAGGGAAGAAGAGGCGAGCCGTGGACAGGAGGGAAGAAGAGGCGAGCCGTGGACAGGAGGGAAGAAGAGGCGAGCCGTGGACAGGAGGGAAGAAGAGGCGAGCCGTGGACAGGAGGGAAGAAGAGGCGAGCCGTGGACAGGAGGGAAGAAGAGGCGAGCCGTGGACAGGAGGGAAGAAGAGGCGAGCCGTGGACAGGAGGGAAGAAGAGGCGAGCCGTGGACAGGAGGGAAGAAGAGGCGAGCCGTGGACAGGAGGGAAGAAGAGGCGAGCCGTGGACAGGGGAAAGAGCTGAGCTGTGGATGGGGGGCAGAAGAAGTTAGCTGCAGACGGGTGGAAGAAGAGGTGAGCTGTGGAAGGGGGCATAGGTCAGCTGTGGACAAGGTGAAGATTGAATGGGGGGCATAAAGGTGAGCAATAGATTACATTGGGGAAGATATGTAAGTGCTGTCCGCCGATTTTTTTTTTTTTTTTTTTTTTTTTTCTGTGCCCTGTGTGAAACACACACCTCATCACTTCAGAGTACACTTTCCTGAGCCCTGTGTGTTATGCGCTCCTAAGTGCCGCACTCTGTGCCTTTTGGGCCTACGCGGATCTTGCGTTGCTTTACTTCTCTCCCCATGGAACGACAGAATTGGGGGTGGAGAGTTGCCTGGGGAGGGTGAGTTCCTGCACCTATTTTCTGAGAAAAAAAGCCCTGCTTACATCCATGATCTTCACAAATCCAACTGGATTTGTTAGAAAGGGAAACGGGTTACTAGCGGCTACTCCAAAAAAATGAATGCCCGTCTAACGCCTGTGATGGTTGAGGACTATCTTGGTACCCAATAAGTTAGGCTAATATAAGTAAAAATATACAAATTTATTAAAGACAGCAAATAAAAATAATACAAAAACAACAAAGCATGAATAGACTTGTTGTATGTAGTTACATAAATTAAACAAGTAATTGATATAACACCCATCTGATAAATGGGAACACAGTGATTTAATTGCAGACGTTGTCCTCTACATGTTTCATGACGAAAGTCACTTCTTCAGGAGGGGTCAGAATATACCTAAATCTAAAGAAAAATATTACAGGGTCAAACAAATACAGAAATAAAAAAATAGCCGAGCTATCAATAAATGAATTAAACATGGAGTGGTACATACAAATTAATGAGACTCGCCACTGAAAGCCCAGGTGGGCATTGAATGGCATTGTAGACACCTTACTCCAGGTGTCTCACCCTGGGGTGGACACGGGAGGCTTTAGGTGTTGGATGGACTAAAATAAAAATTATATAATGAAATGGTGTTAGTATAGGACCATTTCTCGAGTCGTCACTCAGGGAGTGAAAAGAATGAAGGGCATGGGAAGGGAAGGAAGAGAAAACTGTAGTTGTATGTGGGAGGAGGGGAGAAAGGGAGAGCGGAAAAAAAGGAGGGGGGGGACAGGATTTGTGGGTGTGTGTGTGTGTGTGTGGGGGGGGGGGGGTTCAGTAGAAGGGGTATTTGAACTGGGAGGAGGGACATTGTTTGTGCTTTGGGAGAATTTGGGTTTGCAGAGGAAATTTGCATTTAGGATGATGAGTATGCAGATTAGTAGTGGAATGTATGTTTTTTGGTTTTGTGTTTTTGGGGGGGTGGAAAGGGGGAATCTTTTCTAAAAGCGGAAATTTGGGGTGGGGTAGTGCTTTTTGGGGAAAATGTTCTCTCTTGACCCCTGCAGTCTGCATTATAGACTTGGGTGTACCAATACGGGTCGCAATGGCTCCCCCACCCCCCTCATGCTCCGGGGGGCCCAGATAGCAAAAGAAACAGGAGGGGTGGTGGGGCAGCATTTGCTAAAACTGATCTGCTGTATTTTCCTGCAGCAGCTGAAAGTCTACTTCTCCTCGTCCCCATCCAGCTGCTGCAGGACCATAATAAGGGGGCCCCGCGACAGGAGTAAATGGCCTTCTGATCAGCAGAAAGGGCCCCACTCTGAATGGGGGATGACAGACAGGGGGGCCCTTCAGAACCCCATTTGCAAGAAAACCTGAAGGTTCTAGTTACGCCTCTGATTACAGACCGCCTTACTAACCTTGTGTGTTGCATATTCCTGACCCCTGCATTCTGTGTTATGTACTCCTAACCCAGCACTGACTGCACTATATTGTACATAACATATTCCTGATCAAAGTCTTCATTGTCTCATCAGTTCCTGGTTGCTAAGCAGTTCCTGACTATTTTAATGAAGTACCTCTTTAAGGTAGGCTCAAAGTGTTGGCTCTCTATTTTCAGTGCACATAAATCATTGTGCTGAGGTTTATGTGTGTGAGATGTGCTTATGGCGCAGCAATCATATATTATGGGGGTTGGTGGGAGCAAAGTAAACTTGAGGGTACAGATATTAGGGAAAATGTATTGGGTAATATTGCACTTCTCCACTTTACCCAGTACATTTTACTGAAAAGCCAAGGGCTTAATATTACTTTAATCTCCTCCCACTGTTAACATTATTTGCCACATTACCACTATCTTTGGGGTGCCCAAAATCTTGCAATCCTAGCAATGCCCCCGTCTTGCTCAATCATCTCACCTGTGGTTGTGTCTTTCATATTTTCAGATGTGTTGCAAAGTGAATAGAGAAGATCTTCCACTGGGGATTATGGAGGAAGGATTTTTGCAACCCATCCACAATGAATCCACAGCCACCCAGAGGATTCCTGAAGATCTTCCTCTGAGTATCCAAGAGGTTGGATTTTCACAACCCATCCACATCTACCCATGGGACGCCTGAAGATATTCCTTGGAGTATCATAGAGGTTGGATGTTGGCAACCCATCCACAACGAACCTACATCCACCCATGAGATTCCTGAAGATCTTCCTCAGTTTAATGGAGGCTGGGTGTTCACAACCCATCCAAAACGAGTCCACATCCACCCATATTTATGGGATCATTGAAGATTTACATCCGGGGGGAGGGGGGTGCAGACCACCAATCTAGAATTATTCCACATCATGAATGAGAAGAGATCTCTTCCTGGAGCAGAGGATGGATCTAGGCTCAACAAACTCAACTAGAGGAATGGATACCCCCACCCCATTTGGATGCCTATTCCTGTCCATGTGGGGTAGACTTTTGGAGGATATGAACTGATAACTTATTTTATCTACTTTTTATATTATGTGATTGTACGTATGTTGTTGTTTCAAGGAAACCCAGCCAAAACCTTTTTATTTAGTGCAGAGCCAAGTGGGGAAGGGTTAGAGCCTCATTCCGACTGTAAATGTTTGTGTACCTGTTGGGGGGGATTCACTTTCACTTCCTGTTCCAGTGACTACGCCAGAAGTAAGGGAAATCAGCCCAACACAGATACAAGAAGCTCTAAACCACCCCCACACAACTTTTTATAGCTGTGTTTAAAAAAAAAAAACACTCCAAAATGCCAAGAGTTTCGTTTTAAAGATAACTTTTTAGAAAGATCCAGTCATAAGTAAAGTATCAGAGGTTATATAGGTGTCTATTTATAAAAAAAAAATAAGAAGAAGAATTGTTACACAAATGTCACAAACTTTTGCCCAGCCACCATGAATATTCACTATAATTTGCCTAACTTAAATTTCCTATAATAGTCAGCTCCATCTAATGTCCATAATGTGGTAATTTTTGGATTGATTTATATCAGGAAAATTCATTTTTGGCCACTAGATGGCGGTAACGATGATAGGAAATAAACATACTTGGTGAATAATGGTGATTATTCATGATGGCTCAGCGAATGCTTGTGACGTTTATCCATCTTCTTTTTTTGTTCATTTATAAATAGACCCCTTAATATTGAATAGTTGCTGCCTGATCTTACACGGTCTCCCTATTCCTAAGAGTGTGCTGGGTAAAGAATTGTGTGGGATTTATATGCACTGCGCCTATATAAAGAACAAACAAAAAAAAAAACCTAAATAGGCTCTACCAAATAATCAAACTACTATAATGAGCAAAACAGAAAAATCATTACGGTAATCACTGTGCAGAAAAATATTAAAGTGCAAAATAGTTTGTGCACTCCTGATGAAGTCACTTATGATGAAATGCTGTGAGGGGGCGGGGACACATTGATGTCGTCGGGCACACCAGGAAGTCCCACTGTTACATAGCCTAGAGTGGGAGGAGGGTGGCTAAGCGCAAGTTCTGGTGCTGTTACAGCACTTGTCTTGTGAGTGAGCTGTCTTTGTGCTTTGTCAAAATTTTATGGTTTTATGCCGGGGGGGGGGGGGGGTGAATTGAGAGGGATTATTGGCAGATGAGTGGTAGAGAGAAGGACCGTGTGTGAGGACTGTTGTAGATTTGATAATTGACTTATAGAGTCAGGTCTTTGACGTGAGTAAGGCTAAGTTCACACTTGTGAGTCAGGGAATTGTGTACATCATCACACATGTTCCTGATCCACAGGCAAAACACATTGCTCTTTTGCAGATGGACCATTAATTCTTATAGGGTAGATCCACTTTAATGGGGGGAGGGAAACAAATGGCAAATAAAAAAAAAGGTAATATAGCATATACAGTTGCTACACAAGTCATAGTGTAATTGAATTTTATTTAAAATGACCTTTCCTTTCAATCAGCAGCCGCTGTAATCCAGCCGCTGGCTGGAATCCACCCAGAAGCCTGAACCTGGCTCAGCCTCTCAGCAAGCCACTGAGAGCCTGAGCTGGCTGCTCCCGTCCCCTCCAACCCAGTGCTCCAGTGAGCATGGGGGTGGGTGGGGGTGGGGGCAGAGCAGACAGCGGTGACTGAGAACTGTGCAATCAGTGGTGTTTGATCGCTTGGTTCTCATTCTTAGAGCCGGCAGGGGACAGATGCTGCATCCACCTAGGTAAGTATGATTTAAAAAAAACAAACTTCTCTTTTAAAAGAAAAAAAAAAACACTCCCATTTGATTCCACATGGACAAACGGCTATTTCTTCAGAATATCAAAAGGTAGGAATCTGAAACAAATGCTAAAGCAGAGTTTCGCCGAAAAAAAAATAAAATTAAAAGTCATCAGCTACAAAAAGTGTACTCAGCTTTAAGGTTGAAATCCCTACAATGTACAGAGATCACCCAGAGGGAAATATTTTCTTTTCTCAACAAAAGTGGAGTTACTCTTTAATGCGACGTATTTTAGGGTGCGCAAAACCACATGGTTTCTGCAGCACCATGCGATTACCTGTGGCTGCACTTTTCAAAAAAGTTCAAGGACTTTTTTTTCCTGCATTTCCCACAGCAACCCTTTCAAAAGATTGTGTTACTGTGCCGGGACAAACAAAGCACACCAGACCCTCACAAGTGTGAACCCGGCCTTAGAGGTTATTGGAAGAGATCGGCAATTTATTTATTCACAACGGCACTTTGTAGCAGAAGCACTTTTTTGCACTTTACTATCACAGTTTGCACTAAGGAATTGTAAATTATTATTAAATATTGTGAATAATATTAGAATAAATTGTAAATTTATGGATGGTATAGATTGTTTTGCATTCTATGAATTGATTTTGGTGAATGTTGCACTTTAGGATTTGTCTGTTGCACTTTATTTGCACGTTTTTGTGAATTGATGAATTATTTTTTACCTGTTTTGCACTTTATGGTAGCTTTGTTAGTATTCATTTTTTTGATTGATGTGCTTTATAACACACATTTGGGTTCATTTACTAAAAGTAGAGTGCAAACTATGGTACAGATCTGCATAGAAACCAATCAGCTGACATTTATTTTTATTTTTTTTTTGCCAAAGCCTTAATTGGAACAAGCTGAAGTTAGACGCTGACTGGCTATCATGCACAGTAGCACCAGATTTTGCACTCTATAGTTTTAGTAAATCAACCCCATTAATTGGTTAAACCATTTATTTTACTTGCACAGCAGCTTTAGTTGGGTCTGAGGGCAGATTTATTGGATTAACCCCTCTAAACCCGCTCTGGAACGATTGTTTAACTTTTCGCACTCATTAAAATCTGCATTTTTTTTTTTTGGGCTAGACAGATTATTTAAACCGCCCCCAGATTATTATATATTCTGAATATAGAGGCCATGTAGAATAAAAAAAAACTGTCGTTGCTGTTTTATGTTGCACAATATTTACTCAACTGTTTAATATTGTAAATAATATAATACTGTATAATAAATCTATATTTATAAGAAAATACAAAACCTAAACAGTGTAGCCCCTGCTTATTAATTTTTATTTATTTTTTTTACAAGAAAAAAGGTTGCGCATAAATGGATACATCAAGCCTGAAAACTGTCTGCTTCTGCAAAACAAAAAAATGACATTACCCCAAATTATCAATAGGTGGCGCTTTAAATGCCTTTTACATCTCATCCGTTTAGAGTCCATTGTAAATAAGGGACCTAGAATGATTGCTCTCACTTTGATGTTCTCAGTGATACCTAGCATGGTTGGAGGAATTGCTTACACCAGTGATTCTCAACCTCAGTCCTCAAGTACTCCCAACGGGCCATGTTTTGGGAACTTCCCTTAGATAAAATAGTTCTTATCAATACCATGATATTGATTTAAAGCAGGGGTGCAAAGGTGTGAACATTGGAGAGGAAGCGATGTGCAGGAGGAGAGAGGAATGAACATTAGAGAGGGAGCGATGTGCAGGAGGAGAAATGGAGTGTATATACCCGAGTGTATATAGTTGTCCCAGCAAGTTCTGCAAAATTCCATTGGGCATCCCATACTTCCTAAACCCCATTCCAGTTCAAATCCCTCAATAAAACATAAACAAGCACATGGACTGTTTTTTATCTATCCAAAACTATTCCACATCTGCCCATGGGATCCCCGAAGATCCTCCTCTGAGTATTATGGAGGGTGGTGTTGTCAATCCATCCACAACGAATCCATATCCACGCATATTCATGGGATCATTGAAGATCTACATCCGGGTGGAGTAGGGGGGGGGAGGGGGGTGTAGACCACCAATCTAGAATTATTCCACATCATAAATGAGAAGAGATCTCTTCTTGGAGCAGAGGATGGATCTATGCTCAACAAACTCAACTAGAGGAATGGATACCCCCACCCCATTTGGATGTCTATTCCTGTCCATGTGGGGATAGACTTTTGGAGGATATGAACTGATAACTTATTTTATCTACTTTTTATATTATGTGATTGTACATATGTTGTTGGTGGTGTTTCAAAGAAACTATGAAGTGGAACCCCAGCCATCTAGAGTAGAGGTTGGGGGGGGGGGGGGTGTAGACCACCAATCTAGAATTATTCTACATCAACAATAAGAAGGGATATGTGCCTGGAGCAGAGGATGGATCTTTGCTCAACAAACTCCATTAGAGGAATTGTTACCACCTCCATTTAAAGAGATGAATGTCTATTCCTGACATGTTGGATAGACTTCTGGAGGATATGAACTGATAAGTAATTTTTTTTCTGCTTTTAGTATTATGTGATTTATACATATTTTGTTTAAAGTGGAACTCCAGCCAAAACATTCATATTTAGTGCTGATGCAAGTTAGAAGAAGAAGGGTTAGAGTCTCATTGAGATTGTAAAGGTTTGTGTCCTTGTTGGGGGAATTTACTCACATCCTGTTCCAGTGACCATGATGGAAGTGAGGGAAATCAGTCCAACACAGACACAAGAAGTGCTAAACCGCCCCCCTCCACAACTTTTTATAGCATTTTGATAAAATCCCTACTCTCCCAAAATCTCAAGTTGGCTAGGATTTTAGTTGTAAAGAAAACCAGACGTAAGTGAGCCCGGATTTCAGCTTTAACAAGACCCCGACACCAGGGGGCATCATTCTCACCCAGCCAAGAAAGGTGGAAATGCTGGATGTCCTCCACTAAAAATAGTTACCCCCCCCCCCCACCTGTACATAGACCAGCATGCAACACCTCGGCTATGACCGCTCACAGATCACACGGGGGGGGGGAGACTTTCCTCTGAGTAGAAATGGTGGTAGATCCCAATGTCCGCCATCTTCCTGTACTCTCAGACATAGATGGGGGTAAGTTGTGTCAGTCAATAAACAATATTCTCTAAAAAGGACAGCCGAAAAAGGCTCTAAAATTAAAGCTAAACTAAACTGACTCAGTCATTAACTACGACTAATCCTTATGCTCTGGTCTTAGTAAATAGATAGGAAGGTAAACAGTAATACCTCGGATTGCGAATAACGTGGTTTACGAGAGTTTCGCAATACGAGTTTTTTTTTTTTTTTTTTTTTTTTTTAAATCCTGACAGATTATTTAAACCACCCCCAGGGGTGTGCAGTACCGCATGTGGCCAGAGGTGCGGGGGCGCCGGTGACACTCAGAGACACTCGTCTTCAAGTAGTCTCTGAGTGTTTCTGAGTGTCTCCAGCGCCCCCGCACCTCTGGCCACATGCGGTACTGCATACACCAGCAGTGGCACTGGAACGCATTATCTGAGTTTCCATTTATTCCTATGACGAAACACGCTTTGATATATGAGTGCTTTGGATTACAAGCATGCTTCTGGAACTAATTATGCTCATAATCCAAGGTATTACTGTATTATATTTACATGTGTTGACCTTTTTTTAATATTTCCTTAGTTACCTCCTGGATTCTGGCCTGAGCCAAAATGATGTCATACATCCCAGGAGTCTTCATGGGCATTTCTTTCTTTATTTTATCGGGAGGAGGGACGTTCTCACCTAAGCATGCCCTCCTGCGTGCCTGAGCTAAGGACAGGTGAATTCCAGTAAGTAAATATTACATGAATCATTCCCTTTACTCAAGGCGGCCACAGCCAGAAATGCTAGTGGGGAGTTTTTCAAAGTTATTTCTCAACAAAATAAAGCATTTTGTGACTATTAAAAATAAATGAAATAGTCTCTTCAGTTTGTGGTGATCAGATAAAGCTTAGTTCGGCTTTAACTACTTGCTGCCCGCCCAGCGTCAAATGATGGAGGAGCGGTGCGCCTCTTGTTCTGGGAAGATGTCATGTGATGGTGCACTAGAACGACTGCTCCTGCGGGGGGCTCGCGGCGCGGCAATCGCGGCCGCTACGTGTCCCTAGGACACGACGCAACCCCGATCTCACTAAAGAGCCGATGACGCTCTTCACCCTTGTGATCGGCTGTGTCCAATCACAGCCGGTCACATGGAAATGCGGAAGTGCTGTATATCGGCTCTCCTCGCCTTACACTGACAGACTGTGTGGTGAGGAGAGCCGATCAGCAGCATCTCCTCGCAGGGGAGACCAGGACAGGTAATCAGGACACTGATCATTAGTGCCCTGATTACAGTAAAGCCCCAGCAGTGCCCATCAGTGATGCCAGTCAGTGCCCATTAGTGACAGCAGTCAGTGCTGCCTTTCAGTGCCCACCAGTGCCGCCTATCAGTGCTTATCAGTGCCACCGTTAAGTGCCCATCAGTGCAGCATATTAGTGCCTCCTCATCAGTGCCCATAAGTGCCATCTCATCAATGCCCATCAGTGCCCATAAGTGCCATCTCATCAATGCCCATCAGTGCCCATAAGTGCTATCTCATCAGAGCTGCCTCATCAGCGCACATTAGTAAAGGAGAAAAATTACTTATTTTTACAAAATTTACTGACAGAAACTAAGAATCTTTTTTTTTTTTCAAAATTTTCAGTCTTTTTTTTTTTTTTTTTTTTAGTAAAAAATAAAAAACCCAGTAGTGATTAAATACCACCAAAAGAAAGCTCTATTTGTGTGAAAAAAACATAAGCATTTAGTTTGGTTACAGGGTTGTATGACCGCGCAATTGTCATTCAAAGTGTGAAACTTGAAAATTGGCCTGGGTGGGAAGGGGGTGAAAGTGCCCGGTAGGCAAGTGGTTAAAGTAGACTTTCAGCCAAAAAATAACTAACTCTAAATCTACTGGTAGCCACATTCTAAAACTAATCTATCTAACCCTGTAAAGCAAAAAAAAAAAAAAAAAAATCGCTGTACTTACCTATTCTGAAGCCACTCTGGTCCCACACTGAGCTGTCAGCGGCGGCTTCTCTGTGTAGGTGGGTGTAGGAGAGGCAGCGGCTACCGGAAGCCCCATAGTAAGTCTATGGGTGAGATCACTTCCCGGGCATTTCCCAGCCGTTGTCGGCTGTCTCTTTCACACAGAATCCTCCGCTGGACACCGGACTGCGCCGGATTGGCTTCAGAATAGGTAAGTACAGCGATTTCTGCTTTACAGAGTTAGATAGTTTACTCTAATGCCCCGTACATACGGTCGGATTTTCTGATGGAAATAGTCCGATCGGAGCATGTTGTCGGAAATTCCGACCATGTGTGGGCTCCATCGGACATTTTCCATCGGATTTTCCGACACACAAAGTTGGAGAGCAGGCTATAAAATTTTCCAACAACAAAATCCGTTGTCGGAAATTCCGATCGTGTGTACACAAATCCGATGGACAAAGTGCCACGCATGCTCAGAATAAATAAAGAGATGAAAGCTATTGGCCACTGCCCCGTTTATAGTCCCGAGGTACGTGTTTTACGTCACCACGTTCAGAACGATCGGATTTTCCGACAACTTTGTGTGTCCGTGTGTATGCAAGACAAGTTTGAGCCAACATCCATCGGAAAAAATCCTAGGATTTTGTTGTCGGAATATCCGATCAATGTCCGACCGTGTGTACGGGGCATTAGAATATGGCTGTGAGTAGATTTAGAGATCGTTAGTCTTTGGCTGAACTAATACTTTAAATAAAATCAATAATTTTTACTTTGCTGGACTAAACCAGTTTTTTTTCTTCAATTCAATGAATGCTTAAAGCATTTGTTACCCCAACACTTCATATTCCTGATATGTGGCTGCTGTACCATGTACTTGTATGAGAAAGTCTCCTGTTCTCTTTCTATTGCTTCCTTTAGGTGAAATCCCTGGTGCCTCTGCTTTCCTATTAAAAACTGACCACACTAAGCAGGAGAAATCACTGTGGTTGGGTCTTTAGCTGTGCTGGAAACTCAGCCTGCTCTCCAATAATCAGACTTGTGCTGACACATTCCCCCTGCACAGGGCCGGGACAAGGGGTGAGCAGGAGGGGCGGCTGCCCTGGGCACTGTGGAATTATGTGAGGTGCAGGGGCACCACCAGGAGATTGGGGGAGGGGATTTGTGTTGGGGGGGGGGGTTAGGGGCAGCAGGAGATAAGAATTGTTCTCGGAGAAGAAATTTGAGGTGATGTACTTGAAGTGGTGATTTTTTTTGGGGGGGGGGCCATAAGGGGGGGATAAAGAAGGGGGGATGGAAGAAGAGGATTTGTGCTAGATAGGTAATATGGTGATGGGCGGGGGGGGGGGGGGTATTTGTGCTAGGATGGGAATTTTTTTTGGGAGGGGGGATTGGGTGAGGAGAATTTGTGCTGAGGGGGAATTTAAAATGGAATATTCCTGATATGTGGCTGCTGTACCATGTAATTATATGAGAAAGTCTGCTGTTCTCTTTGTATTGCTTCCTTTGTGTGAAATCTCTGGTGTCCCTACCAGTCCTTCTGCTTTCCTATTAACTGACCACACTAAGCAGGAGAGCACACCCGTGGTCAGTTCTCTAGCTGGTCTGGGAACTCAGCGTACTCCCCCCCCCCCAAATAATTTGACTTGTCCTGACACACCTCCTGCACAGCCATTCACTGGGAAGCTCAGTGTACTGCTGATTCTCCTCCCCCAGCTCTTATGCAGCTGAGAACAGAAGTAATGTGACCAGGTATAAAAAAGGGTATTTTATAATTTTTTTATATCTATACACAAATGTTTTGCCTTTCATTTCTATTTTAACCACTAGGCGTCCGCGCTATAGCCGAAAGACGGCTACAGCGCGGACTCCAATTGCCGGGAGGGCGTCCCTGGACGTCCTCCTGTTTACTTCCGCATTGCGCGCTCCCGTGGGCGCGCATCGGGGAAGTTTTGTGCTGGCCGTGTCCCTCGGACACAGCCAGTCACAGATCGCCGTAAACGGCCAATGACAGCGGTCGTTTACAGTGTGATCGCTCTGCCAATGAGAGAGGATCTCATATGTAAACATATGAGATCATCCCTCATCGCCGGCTCTCCCTCCTCACACAGAGACAGCGTGTAAGGAGGTAGAGCGAACCGCTGCGGCGGTAAGTAAACAGAAAAAACGAAAAAAAAAGTGTCAGCACTGTTATCTGTCCTGCCATCTGTCCCTGCTGTCATGTCCCTGCCATCTGTCCCCAGTGCCATCTGTCCCCAGTGCCACATAAGTGCCATCTGTCATCAGTGCCACATAGTGCCATCTGTCATCAGTGTCATGTGCCATCTGTCATCAGTGTCACGTGCCATAAGTGCCACGTATCAGTGCCATCTGTGCCACGTATTAGTGCCATCTGTCATCAGTGCCACGTATTAGTGCCATCTGTCATCAGTGCCACGTATTAGTGCCATCTTTCATCAGTGCCACATATTAGTGCCATCTGTCATTAGTGTCACGTGTCATCAGTGCCACGTATTAGTGCCATCTTTCAGTGCCATGTATTAGTGCCATCTGTCAGTGCCACGTATTTGTGCCATCTGTCATCAGTGCCACGTATTAGTGCCATTTGTCATCAGTGCCACGTATTCGTGCCATCTGTCATCAGTGCCATGTATTAGTGCCATCTGTCATCAGTGCCACATCAGTGTCAGTGCCACGTATCAGTGCCATCTGTCATCAGTGCCTTTTGTCATCAGTGTCACATGTCATTGTCCTGGTGCTCCAGGGCCTTCAAAAGTGTAATAGGTAGTCAACAAATTAGATGTGTAATTTATGCTCCTAGTGATGGCGCCCCCTGCATGTTGGGCCTCTGTATGTGGCCAGGCTGTGAAAAAGTCCCACACATGTGGTATCGTAATACTCAGGAGTAGCAGAATGTATTTTGGGGTGTCATTTGTGGTATATACATGCCATGTGAGAGAAATAACCTATTACAATGACAATTTTGTGGGGGGAAAAAAAAATCTTCATTTTGCAAAGAATTGTGGGAAAAAATGACAACATCAAAAACCTCACAATGCATCTTACTAAATACCTTTGATTGTCTACTTTCAAAAAAGGGGTCATTTGGGGGGTGTTTGTATTTTCCTGACTTGTTCGGGTCGCAAGAAATGAGAGAGGCCACCAGTACATCAGATGTGATCAATTTTTTATGATTTGCACAATAACTTGTAGACTCTCTAACTTTCACAAAGACCAAATAATATCCACTAATTTGGGTTATTTTTACCAAAGATATGTAGCAGTATAAATTGTGGCCAAAATTTATGAAGAAAAATTACTAAGTTGCAAAATTTTATCACAGAAACAAAGAATAATGTGGTTTTTTTTCAAAATTTTCGGTCTTTTTTCATTTATAGCGCAAAAGATAAAAAACCCAGAGGTGATCAAATACCACCAAAATAAAGCTCTATTTGTATGAAAAAAAGGACAAAAAATTCATTTGGGTACAGTATTGTATGACTGAGTAATTGTCATTCAAAGTGTGAGAGCGCTGAAAATTGGTCTGGTCACGAGGGGGGTTTAAGTGCCCAGTTGTCAAGTGGTTAAACTGAATGGGTTGTTTTACAAGGTGATCATTTACAATCACTTTATTACAGTTATTTATTTGGGTGCCTGTTAAGAATTTTCTTCCCTATTTTAAATTTGGTGACATGACTTCAGCTGCAGCTGTTTTGGTTGCTCAAACACTTTCCTGAGTCATCCATGGAACCAGTGTGGTCTCATTTCTAGAGAGCAGTTTCGGTTTCTCCCCTCCCCCGCAGTCTCGTATTTGAAACTGAGAAGCGTATAAACCACCAGGGGGGCAGGAAGTGGTGGACTACTTTCCAATCTACACTGACCACCAATGTAAGGGGACTCCACAATTTTTACTGTTTACGTTCTTGAGACAATTTTTTTCCACCTTTGTGATCATTGGCTCAACTATCTTCTAAAGCATCTTGAACCTGAACATTGTGTGACACCACCAGAATGTGCAGGGAAGGAAAAAGGGATTGAGAAAGTTAACTAGACATCACCAGAATGTGTTTTGGAAATGTCTCTTCTGAGTCCCCAACCACAAAGCACAAAATTTGTTGGTGGTCCAGATGAATAGATGGCATCCTTTACTGTTCCTTATATGTACTTACATTACTGATTACAGTTTGAATTGTTTATAATAATGTGATCAAGCTCTTACCTGATCTAAGTGTGGAATATATTCTGTGTGAATTTACAATAAAGAGAGTTTCAGTTTGCACCTAAGCTAGTGTCGTCTAGTTCTTGGGTGCAATATTCTGCTATAATATCTGGTTCCTGATTCCAGAGTGGAGGAAGTTATATCTTGACGGAGGCATCCAGGTTAGATGCCAGGTGGTCCGTCACAGAAACCCTACCACCTTGGCATGTACTCCCCTTGCTACTCCTAGCTCTATTGCAGACAGCACTAAAATCCCCAGTGTAGGACCCTAAGGGAGCGGTGACATCATACCATTGGTTATATATGACTCAAGACCTGCTCAGGCCTAGCGATTGCCTGCTAGGACTCCAGCATTGTCACAGGGAGATCCCAGGCTCCCCTATATTTGAAAGCATCAGGAGGAAGTCGTAGCAGTGGTAAGGTGAGTATCATCACTTCACCTTGAATGGGTGAGGTGGTAGTGTTGCTTTAAGACATAATGACAGTCAATGAGACTGTACTGAATATACACATATGTATCCTATTATCTATCATCACAAACTAAGGGGTAACTTATTAAAGGAGTAGACTTCTCATTGGCTCATTGATGCTATTCTTATATCTACTTTTTTTTTCGTTGTGGGTGTTCAATATGAATGTACTCATAGCCGCAGTCTCATTCACCATGGTCTATCCACAGCAAAATAAATACACTAAAACAAAGGCAATTGTGAATAAAAGTTTTAGACATAAAAAATAAAGAAAACACAGAAAAATACAGAATGATTTATGAAAGACACAAATACTGTATAACTGAACACAGAATAGGACGCAAGATGAGACAAAATGTAAAGTGCCTAAAAGAATGCCTTCATAGTAATCTCTCTACTATGTTATACACACAAATGATAAGAAATTGTTATAATCTTGCAGTTATAAAGTAAGGAATGTCTAATAAGAAAAATAAGGATTGTTGGAACCCCGGACATGATTGCAGAAATGTAACTAAAAGCTGAACTCTAATGCCGCGTACACACGGTCGGACTTTTCGGCTACAAAAGTCCGACAGCCTGTCCAACGGACTTTTGGCGGACTTGTGGCAGACTTTCTTACGAACGGACTTGCCTACATACGATCACACAAAAGTCCGACGGATTCATACGTGATGAGGTACACCGGACTAAAATAAGGAAGTTGATAGCCAGTAGCCAATAGCTGCCCTAGCGTGGGTTTTTGTCCGTCGGACTAGCACACAGACGAGCGGATTTCTGGGTCCGGCGGAGTTACGACAAAGATTTGAAGCATGTTTCAAATCTAAAGTCCGTCAGATTTGAGGCTGCAAAAGTCCGCTGAAAGTCCGCTGAATGTCCGGGGAAGCCCACACACGATCGGATTGTCAGCCAGCTTTAGTCCGTCGGCGTCCGTCGGACTTTTGTAGAAGAAAAGTCTGACCGTGTGTACGCGGCATAAGTAGATATAAAACCCCCGAACACTAATTTGCTCAGTGAAAGCGTATGTACATTTGATCTGTACAAACCATGGATGGTATTATGCTATTTCCTGTGCTGTTAAAATGTTTTTCATCAATTTAAAAAAGGAGCTCCAGGCTCCTTCAGAAAAAAAATAAAAAATTAGCAGCTACAAATATTGGGGACACTTGTTCTGGTGCCAATTTTTGGTTTTCCCATTAATTTCTGACTCTGGGAAAATTATCAGCAAGTCAAATAATTTTGGGGACAGCAAGAACACCAGAGTGGTGATATCCTTTCATAATCAATCCAAATCTAACAAAAAATGTTTGGCTTTTAAATACACTTCAGAGTCTGGCTGAAACTAACATGAATGAACTAAAGAGTAGACATTAATATTGCTCATCACGGCTTGGATGGTAGGTATTGGCGGGTATACCCCCATTTCACAGGTATGAGGGGACCGGGGTGACTACTAAAGAGGATCTGTATGTGTCACACGGCTTCACTCTCTTCTCTCTTTTGAGCTGGATTAGAAGGATCCAATCCCTGTTTCAGACACATTGTGAATGGGTTGTCCATTTCCAACCTCCATGATACTCAGAGGAAGATTGTCTTTTTCCTTTTTGCAATCCATCTGTAAATAAAAAACACAACCACAGATCAGGGGATTGTGCGGGATAGTACTGTAAATCATCCAGGGGGCCCCCGGGTCATTTACAATTTTTGAAATGATTGTCTTGTTATGCGGCTTGGGGGGCTCATCACGGATCATCAACTATGTGAATCTATATCAGACATATAGCTGTAACAAATATATCGTAAATCACCCTGATGTTATATAAAAAAAATAAGGAGTAGCATAGAAAAATAAAATAAACAGAACATGAAAGAATGTTGACGACCTTGCAAATTACGATGTTGGTCAGGGACCTACCCAGCAGGGTAGGGAGGCCACCTTGAACCTCTTAATAATCATAAAGACAGGAAACAACCACCACAAAAAACAGGGGGTAGGGTAGAATTGGACGCCTGCTTATACCTGGTTAAAAGCTAGAGACCTCACACCCGTATGCACTTTTATGCAAATAAGAAATTTGTTATGCAATACCTTACAAGAAGAGATGACCCTCTATTCAGGGGTCAGGTGGGAAATCCAAAGCTAGGGTCTGCTAACTTCAGAAGGGCAACATCAAGGCTGGGTGGGACAAAGTCCGAATCTTTGGTATGCTCTTGCCAGGCTGCCCAAGTTGAACAAAATCGTTCAGACTTTCCCCTGCAGGTCGCTATCCATTCCTCTGCCTCCATGATCTCATTTACCTTCTTAACCCATTCTTCTCGACCAGGAACCCGTATCTGCTTCCAATACATAGGAATTACTCGTTTGGCGGCATTTAAAAGATGTGGTAAGGTACATCTTTTATATTGGCTGATTGGGATAGGGGGTACATGGGAGGAGGAAGTGAAGCGGGGAAAAAGGGAGATCAATATTCAAAGTTCGCTGGATCTGAGTTTTGACATCCACCCTAAAAGCTTGAATTGCTGGGCACTCTCACCTTATGTGCAAAAGTGTGCCCTACTGGCCACAACCTCGCCAACAGAGGTCGGAGACAGAGGGGTAGATGCATGCCAAAGCAGTTGGGACAGGATCCCAATGGGTCAAAATTTTGTAATTATTCTGCTGGGTCTTAGAGTCAATGGAGCTAGAGTGGGTCAACTGATATAAGTTTGTTAATTGGTTGTCAGAGAAATCACTCCCTAAGTCGGGTTCCTATTCCCTGATGTAAGTTGGTTTGGTTGTGGGAGAAGCTAAGGCAAGCAACTTGGTCAACTCTGAAATCAACTCTGAAATCATATGAGACACTGACTCCTCAAACTGGGTAAGCGTAGACACTGCCCATATTGCACCCCTCTGTGTTGAGAAGAAATTATGGAGCTGCTTATACCTCCAGAAGTCCATGGGGAAGCCACCGTATCGCCCTCTGAGGGTCTCCAAAAGTAAAAGCTTCCCATCTGCCATATCTTTACCACAGGTAGTATTACCATCCATGACCCAAAGAAGGTCTAGCATTCCCCCGGTGGAAACCAAGTGAAGCCTCCCAGTGATGCCAACGGGGACACAGAGGGTGCCATTGGTGTATGTTTTTATATATACAGTGTGATTAAAAAAGGATGGTGCAATGGTGAAGTTTCTTTATTCATAACAGAATAAACCTTATGCCTCATACACACGATCGGACATTCCGACAACAAAATCCATGTTTTTTTTCCGACGGATGTTGGCTCAAACTTGTCTTGCATATACACGGTCACACAAAGTTGGTCGCAAATTCTGAACGTCAAGAACGCAGTGACATACAACATGTACGACGAGCCGAGAAAAATGAAGTTCAATAGCCAGTGTGGCTCTTCTGCTTCATTCTGAGCATGCGTGGAACTTTGTGCATCGGAATTGTGTATACGTGATCAGAATTTACGCAAACGGATTTTCTTGTCGGAAAATTTGAGAAGCAGATCTCAAATTTTGTGCGACGGAAATTCCGATGGAAAATGTCCGATGGAGACTACACACGGTCGGAATTTCTGACAAAAGGCTCCCATCGAACATTTTTCGTCGGAAAATCCGACCATGTGTATGGGGAATAACACAGCTGTATTCACATAAATTAACTGTCCAAGTTTTATAGCTGCACTACGAATGTTTAATATGAGCCCCATTTGGGATACGACAGATGTCAAGATGACACTCCAGTTCTATCCAAACTCATGCCAGCATGTCTGTGGATATTTGGTGAAGGACTTCAAAACTTCCACAAATATTAAAGGTTACATTACACTTACATCCAATACAGAAATATTCTGCTTTAAGGACAACGATATGACGCAGGGCCACGGCTTCTATGTGTCCCTCAATCCTTTGTATGGCGTCACCCGACTCCACCCTACGCGTATCGTGACGTGACTTCTTCAGGGATTACAATTGGTTGGAATATTGATTTAATAAGGGCGCAGCCAATATATTATAAATGTTATTTACTTGGTAGCTGCCACCTAAACACCACTTATTATGTACGCAGGATTTCAGGGAGCGCGGGATAACACATATGGTTTATAGGTCTTTGGATATGACTCACCGGCTGCTGTGATGTAACCAGTCACAACCCATCCATTAGGGCGCCCTGGCGCAGCCCCCTCTCTCTACAATGGATAGATTCATGCATAGCATGAATCTATCCACAGCCGCCGCGGCCACCCCCTATTCATGCATCCGGCCCCTTTCAGGGCACATGAATTACAGCGGTCCGGGTTTTTTTTTTTTTTAAGCACCCGATTAGAGCCAGAGGCTCTAATAGACTTAAAAATAGGGTGGGCTTGGGTCGCAGAGAATGCGCTCCGATCCCACCCAGGTGTGTTACATCAGCGAATGAATATTTGCTGTTGAAACAATGATCCTTAATCCAGCCAATCAGAAGTGGGTGCGAGACCTGTTTTCCAATTGGCTGATAAGAGAAGACTCCCAATTGGCTGCCGAGGAGGGGGGAGGAAACAAAAGCCAACGTTTCTGTGAAGACCCATGGAGAGCAGGAGAATGGGAGGCTGCCGTCGCCAAGCAGGGGATGGGGTAAGTGCTACCGACTGGGGGGATGGCATACAGTTTGCCGCCCCCCCTAAAAAAAAAATTTCCACCGGCCGCCACTGGATGTAGCATCTCAGGTCCTGTGGTATGGGGGGGCATACACCGAGTTCTTGGTGTACGCCCACAGAAAGAAGCTGCAGGGTATTAGTCTAGCGATCGTGGAGGGAAAAGTGACAGTGGTGGATCGTTCTTCCTGCACTGCAACAGTCCCGCTTTTATGCAAATTCCAAAACACAAAATGCCTTCTTTGATGTTGCCATCTTGTTTAACACCACATTGCACCTCTAATGATGATGACATGATCAAGCAATAAACACACAATAACTTGGTCTGTCGCCTTCATAATCATGTCCCAGCGCCAGCTTCAGTGTGGAGGAGAGACAGCCAACAAAGGATGCTCCATAGTAAGCCTATGGGCGACGTCATTACGCAGGCTCTTCAGCCGCTGACGACAATCTCTCCTCTTCACTGAAGAGGACCGCTAGAGAGATCATGTGACCAAACCCGAGCGCCCTCAGCATTAATAAGTATAGACTTCTTTCCTTTACAGGGTAGTTAGTACAGGCTTTCAATGGGGTTGGGAGCAGGTTTAGGTTTTGTTGGGATTTGACTAGAATGCCAATTTAAAGTGTTTGTAAACTGCTGGTATGCAGAAAAAAAAAAAAAACCCTGCAAGGCAATGTCATATTGTGCTAGTATCGCATATTAGCACATTATGAGAGACTTACCTTAGAACGAAGCATTCCAGTGCCACGATGTCAGTGCTGAGACGCCCGATATCTTCCCCCGGGTTCCGGGTTCGCGGCCTCCAGCTACATGAGTGGCCTGAGGTGCAATGACGTCACTCCCGTGCATGCGCGGGAGCCGCCGTTTACAGCACAGGCTCTGAAGGTCTGGCACTGTAAGCTCAACCTTCAGAATGCCTGCGCCAATGTTATCGGCTACATACACTCAGAATATCTCCTAAACTGTGCACAGAACCTACAGGTAAGACGTATTATAGGTTCACCTGTAGGTACAAGTGGTGTAACAGAGTTTACCACCACTTTAAGCTTCCTCCGCCTGCTACAACATTTGTTCTCATTTAACCTCTTGGCGAAGACATCACACAAATATGCGGCCTCACTGGACTGGGCTTTTTTTCCGTGGGGCCGCATATTTGTGTTCCTCCCTTTGTGCTGGGAGCGTGCTGTGTGGTACTAACGATCGGGGACCCAGAATGCAAGATTCTGGGTCACCTGGTCGCTGTGACAGCCTCTGATTGGCTGTCACAGTGATCACAGTGATGCCCACCCCCGTGTTTTCTGTCTCTGTGAATGGACGAGAAAGATACATCGTCCAAAAAAACAATAATAAAAAAAGGGGGGTTTGATCGAGGTCAGTGCCAGGGTTGTGTTTGGCTCAAGGTCAGGGTCAAAGGTCAGGGGCTTAAAAAATGTATCAGTGTCGGTGTGTTTTAGCTAGGGTAACAAAAGAAAAATATGCACTATTGTTTCTGGGCTGTACTACGGGTACAAACAACAAATACACACATGTGGTATCGCTGCGATCGTTAGGAGCAGGGGAATTTATTTTGGGTAGTCCTTTGGCGGGAGGTTTTGTTAGTAGCAAGAAATATACACATACATACAATATATATATACACACATACATACACACACACACACACACACACACACACACACACACACATACATATACACACACAATTCTAATCTTTTTGGCTCTATACACCACCACACTGGATTTGAAATCAAACAAACAAGATGTGCTTTAACTGCAGACTTTCAGCTTTAATTTGAGGGTATTTACATCCAAATCAGGTGAACGGTGTAGGAATTACAACAGTTTGTATATGTGCCTCCCACTTTTTAAGGGACCAAAAGTAATGGGACAGATTAACAATCATCCATCAAACTTTCACTTTTTAATACTTGGTTGCAGTCAATTACAGCCTGAAGTCTGGAACACATAGACATCACCAGACGCTGGGTTTCATCCCTGGTGATGCTCTGCCAGGCCTCTACTGCAACTGTCTTCAGTTCCTGCTTGTTCTTGGGGCATTTTTCCTTCAGTTCTGTCTTCAGCAAGTAAAATGCATGCTCAATCGGATTCAGTTCAGGTGATTGACATTCCACTTCTTTTCCTTAAAAAACTCTTTGGTTGCTTTCGCAGTATGCTTCGGGTCATTGTCCATCTGTACTGTGAAGCGCCGTCCAATGAGTTCTGTCAGCAGTCACATCATCAATAAATACAAGGGAACCAGTTCCATTGGCAGCCATACATGCCCACGCCATGACACTACCACCCCCATGCTTCACTGATGAGGAGGTATGGTTTGGATCATGAGCAGTTCCTTTCCTTCTCCATACTCTTCTCTTCTTCCCATCACTCTGGTACAAGTTGATCTTGGTCTCATCTGTCCATAGAATGTTGTTCCAGAACAGTGAAGGCTTTTGTAGATGTTGTTTGGCAAACTCTAATCTGGAGTTTCTGTTTTGAGGCTCACCAATGGTTTACATCTTGTGGGTGAACCCTCTGTATTCACTCTGGTGAAGTCCTTCTCTTGATTGTTGACTTTGACACACATACATCTACCTCCTGGAGAGTGTTCTTGGTCTGGCCAACTGTTGTGAAGGGTGTTTTCTTCACCAGGAAAAGAATTCTTCGGTCATCCACCACAGTTGTTTTCCGTGGTCTTCCGGGTCTTTTGGTGTTGCTGAGCTCACCGGTGCATTTTAAGGATGTTCCAAACAGTTGATTGACCACACCTAATGTTTTTGCCATCTCTCTGATGGGTTTGTTTTGTTTTTCAGCCTAATGATGGCTTGCTTCACTGATAGTGACAGCTCTTTGGATCTCATATTGAGAGTTGACAGCAACAAATTCCAAATGCAAATAGCACACTTGAAATGAACTCTGGACCTTTTATCTGCTCCTTGTAAATGGGATAATGAGGGAATAACACACACCTGGCCATGGAACAGCTGAGCAGCCAATTGTCCCATTACTTTTGGTCCCTTAAAAAGTGGGAGGCACATATACAAACTGTTGTAATTCCTACACCGTTCACCTGATTTGGATGTAAATCCTTCAAATTAAAGCTGAAAGTCTGCAGTTACAGCACATCTTGTTTTTTTTTTTCAAATCCATTGTGGTGGTGTATAGAGCCAAAAGATTAGAATTGTGTCGATGTCTCAATATTTATGGATCTGACTGTATATATAAAATATATAATTTTTTTTTTTTTACTACTTTTGGCCAGTTTTCCTTTGATAATATTTACAAAAAAAATAAATCAGGGATATCCATTACCATTTACCACAGAATGAAAGCCCAATTTGTCCCTGAAATAAACACGGTATAATTGAACTTGATACACAAGTAGTTGTGTTGATATGTATGGTTTTACTAACACATGTCAAAGTTGTAAAATTGGGCTATAGGCATTAATATTTATTTTACCCTTAGGCCCGAAAGGGTTACCAAAAAAAAATAGGCTGTGCAGTCAGTTGTGTTTTGATTTGTAAGCACTCAGAAGGAGCTCAGTGTGTGGGATCCTCTGTTGATCTGGTGAGATAATTGATGTTTGCCGCTGAATGCACAGAATTTCTGCAGGGGCCACCACCTCTTCCATCACCTCTTGTCTCTCCTACAGACACTGCTATGCTATTACCTCCTCTCTTACCAGTATGATCAAGGATCAAGCAGAGGCTTCTTCACGCCAGGCTCCTCCCACTAATCAACAGAATGAATGAAGGAGAAGCAGGGAGATCCTTCACTGCAGGTCCTCAGGTACAGCTTCCCTCCAGCAACAGCCTCCTGCTGAGAATACAACTACAATAATACTATATGGAAGAAATATGTAAATATTACTCACCCGATACAGAATCAAGATAATCATCACAACCACTAAATGTTTTTATGATTCCAAAAACTGAATCAGAAACTAAATCAGAAAAAAAAGAAAACACAATAAAAAACGTATGTTTAATGATAACATATTTGTGTGTAATTATATATAAACTTTTAAAATGACTGTAATATCCTGATGTGAGCAGAATAGAGAAAACACTTTTAATTCTATAAGCAGGGCCAGATAAACGTAGGGGCTATTGGAGCTGCAGCTCAAGGCCCCTACACTAATATAGGCTCAGCAGGGATGGACTGACCATTTGGGCATGCCCAGTAGGGGGCTCTATGAGATGCTCCTAGTATCTTCTGCAGCAGGGGGGATCTGACAGTCGGGGATGATCTGTGCAGTGGGCAACAATTACAAGCACCGATCTCCCTATGTAGCTCTCCATGAAGCAACTGAAAGCTGCCTCACCTCCTCTCCCTCCAGCGGCTTCATGAAGAGCCATGGAAGAAGAACGGTGCTTGTAATTGTTCCCCGTTGCACCAATCACACCTGAGTGTCATCAGATTCCCCTACTATCTGAGCCCCCCTCGTTCCCCCGCAGTGCTGCCGGCTGCTGTGGGGGATGTATGAGAATGGAGAGTGGGGAAGGGGCTGGTGCATATGTCATTTACTGGCTCCTTCCCTGTCCAAATGAACAGAGTCTGATCTGTACTGATCACTCACAACTGAAGCTTAGTAAACTATAAAAAAAAAAATATTTATATATATATATATATATATAATATATATATATATAAAAAACTACTGACACCATCCATTGCCCCCCTTCACCCAAAAAAGTATTGTGAAAGTGAAAATAATAATAATAATAACATTAAGAACAAAAAAGAAAATAAGACAAATTAAAAACTATTACCACCATGAAAAAAAAATGTAAAACATAAAAGAATTGCAACAAATTAAATATGTAAGAAAATAATAAAAGAAAAATTAAGGGCTCATTCACAGGGGTTCTCTTGCACATACACTGTAAATGAGTGGTTTATTTAAAATATTAATTTTTTTTTTAACAAAAAATGGTTTTCGTTTTAATTTTTTCCATAAAAAGGCCCACGAAAATCCTCAGCACCAGGCCCATGATGCTCTTAATCCGGCCCGATAATAAGAAATACAATACAAGGTTGTAATAGCAGCACACACAGTGTGTTGAAGAAAGATCCTGGAGATAACAGCATGCATAAAACAAAAATCCTGGGGTAGAAGGGCTCATTCACACAGGAGGTGGGGCTGCAGGATCAATAGGTGATTAAGCTGCAGTTTTGTGGTCTTACTACTCCCTTTTTTTTCCCCCCAAAAGCTGCCATGGTGGATGGTCGGGGTTTCACATATGCTGCTACTGTAATGCCTTACGGCCACAGCAAAGATTATTCCCCATGTCATGTTCTGCAGGCTGTACTGACGCTCCCATTTAAAAGTCTATGGGGCCAAAAACACAATTCTTCTCCTGTACTACGAGTACGAGAAACGTGCGCAAACACCTCTACATCACCCGGCTACAGTCATACTATGTGTCTATGGGACAGAGTGGAGAGGGGTTAGAACCCCCTGTCAGTTTTTATTGCTGTCTGTGTCCCCATTAGGGAGATTCACCCTCTCTATATTTGTCCTTCTTACCTTTATCAGCAAAAGTGACAGAAATTCTCAAACTTTGGGTTGTCACCAGAACAGGAATAGAGCGGAAATCCTCCAATAGGGACCCTAGTTCTGGTGACAACCCGGAATCCCCTGTCTTTGGAGGGGGATTTCCTCTCACTTCCTGTTTGGCTATGGGACACAGCTGGTAATAAAAATCTGACAGGGGTTATAACCCTCCCTTGCTATGGCCAAAATAAATAAAAAACCCTTTTGGCTTGAGTTTAACTTGGATATTATGTGCTTCATTCACTGTCATATAACTGCCTTAAATTCAGCTTAATAGTACAAATCATAATAGAAATATTAATAATTTAAAAAAAAAAAAGTATGCAGTGTTGCATGACAGCGCAATTGCCAATTAAAGTAGCACAGTGCTAAATAGCAAGAAATGACCTGGTCATGAAGGGGGTAAAACCTTACAGAGCTTAGGTGGTTAATGTGTTATAAATACAAAGCTTTACTCATTGTTTATATCGGTCTTAAATTCTGCTTAATAATAGTAATATTAGCAAATAAATATAGTAATCGTAATATTAGTAATAATAAAAATAGTAATTGTAATATAAGTAAATAAAAATAGTAACTGTAATATTCGTAATAATAAAAATAGTAATTGTAATATTATGAATTATAAAAATAGTAATTGTAATATTAGTAAATAAAAATAGTAATTGTAATATTCTGAATTATAAAAATAGTAATTATAATATTAGTAAATAAAAATAGTAATTGTAATATTCGTAATAATAAAAATAGTAATTGTAATATTATGAATTATAAAAATAGTAATTGTAATATTAGTAATAATAAATATAGTAATTGTAATATTATGAATTATAAAAATAGTAATTGTAATATTAGTAAATAAAAATAGTAATAATAGTAAATCAGAGCGGACATGTCACGTGCTCCTCCCCCTCAGTCACTTTGTATCTATTTCTCGCGGATATAAAATGTAACAATTCTCAGACCTGTCACGGAGTACCGCCCCCCCCGTGTGTCATCTCTGGGCGGAGTCTGTCCATAGAAGGAGACAAGGGGCGGGGTTTAGGCTGTATGGTGGGGCAGATGTTGGCGCGCGCGGGAGATAAAATAAGAAAAAAAGAAAAACGCGGGAGAGGAGTGATGTGTACGGAGGGGAGATGAGGATTTATCGGTTCCCGAGCTCCGGGTAAGTACCGGCTTGTCTCCTGTCCGGGCTCCTCCACCTCTCACTGATCTCTCCTCCCTTGTATGATGTGCCCGGACCTTCACCCTCCCCCCCCCTACTGTACAGGTGTAGGGATCACTGGAGAGGAGTCATGCATCTCTTTCCAGCTGGGGGAGGGGAAGCCGGTATTGTACAGGATGATCCCGGATGTATCTAATTATCAGAGTTCAGAAAATGATCGATCATCACCTGGCTGTATCCGATACATCATATTCTAAACTTTGAAATGTATACATCTATATCTGATACATTCAGGGAATAGTAATGTATTGGGGGGAGATAGAAGAGGGTCACCCTGACATCTATAGGGGACAGAGCTGTGTACATCTCCTGTATAGCTATTCCTGGATAGATCTGATTATTCTGTATAACATCCAGGTAGAACCATCCTCTATACAGTAGGGGGGCTGTGTATGGGGTCTTCCTGGATGTATCTAATTATCAGGAGGTGAGGAAATGATCGATCATTACCTGGCTGTATCTGATACAACATATACTGAGCATTGACAGCAATCCATCTATATATCGCATCCATCCAGGGACTAGTAATGTGGGTGGGGGGAGGGTCACCCTGACATCAATGGGGACATAGCTGTGTACATCTTCTGGATGGATCTGTTATGTATCACATCCAGGTAGAACCATCCTCTATACGGGATGGGGGGAGGGGGTCTGTACTTCTGGATGGCTCTGAAGTGTATCACTAGATTCCATGTGGAACCATCCTCTATTGTGGGGGGCTGTGTAAAGATGACTCTCCCCCCCCCCCCCCTTCAATAACCATTACTGGATGGATTTGATATTGTGTATTACTGGATCCCATCCAGGTAGATGTGTACAGAATTGGTGGGGGTGGCTGTGTACAGGGTGATCCTGGATGTATTATTACAGATCTGATGGGACATATCTGAGTAGATCTTGTGTGACATCTATAGAGGACAGAGCGATTCCCCATTACTATTCCTGGATGGATCTGATATGTGTCACTAGATTCTGTATATCACATCCTGGTAGAACCATCCTCTATTAGAGGGGGTGCTGTGTACAGATGATCCCCCCTGTATACCTATTCCTGACTGGATCTGATGTTCTGTACCACTAGATCCCATCCAGGTAGATATCTATACAGGAGAGGGCTGTGTACAGAAAATCATCAATCATTTCCTGGTGCTGATACATCATATTTAAAATGCATAAATCTATATCAGATGCATTCAGGAAATAGTAATGCAAAGGGGGGGGGGGGGGGTGAGGGCATCATCCTGACATAAATAGGGGACATAGCTGTGTACATCGCCTGTAGAACTATTCCTTCTGGATGAATCTGTTATTATGTATCACTATATCCCATCCAGGTAGAACCATCCTCTATACAGGAGGAGGGGGCTGTGTACAGATGACCCCCGCCCCATAACTACTCCCGGATGGATCTGATATAATGTATCACTAGAGATCCCATGTATCACCTCCAGGTAGAGCCATCCTCTATAAGGGGTGGCTTGTGTACAGGTGACTCCCCCCCCCCCCATATTTCTGGATGGATCTGATATTATGTATCACTAGATCCCATGTATCCCATCCAGGTAGAACCATCCTCTATACAGGGTGATCCTGGATGTATCACAGTATGATGTATCATTACAGATCTGATGGAACATATCCAGGTTGATCTTGTGTGACATCTATAGAGGACAGAGCGATTCCCCATTACTAGTCCTGGATGGATCTGATATGTGTCATTAGATCCCATGTATCTCATCCACAGGAGGAGGGGGGCGTGGCTGTGTACAGATGACCCCCCCCTGTATACAGTGGGGAAAATTATTATTTGCCCACTTAAAAAAAAAAAATATAGACCCTTCATTTCTTATCATAGGTGTATTTTCTATGACAAACTATCAACCAAAAATCCAGAAAAAAATACGATACAAATGTTATAAATTGAGTTGCAGTTCAGTGAGTAAAATAAGTATTTTATCCCCCCCAAGTAAAACCTGACTTAGTAATTGGTGGAGAGGGGGAGGAGGGGGCACAAGACAAAACACAAAAAGGAGAGAAAAAAAAATTCTGGTCCCTTAAAGCAGATTAAACAGCACAGTGCTTGTGCAGTGTAATCAGCCTCCCTCTAAACTGTAAAAACCTGTCTGATCCTGCCACTTCCTGTATTCCTCCTCTCTGCACTGACCATGAAAATCAGGGCGGCTGAGCGTATGTGCCTTTGTCACCTGCAGCTGTCCTCCTACCCCCTCCTTTCCTACCTGTCCGTCTCTGCCCCCGGCCACTATTATAAATCAAATACTCTAAATGCTCAGTTCCAGCCTATCTTATATCCTGGCGTACCACACTGTACATGGCTTTTAAATACCGATTAGAGCGCACTTCAGGTCAGTCATGTGACTCGGACGGTTTCTGGGGCTACTGCAGGAGGTGCCGAGCGGCCATGTGATCTCCCCGGCTGACATCGGAGAGAGATCTCAGCCCCTCCTGCGGTATCGGAAATGTAAAGCGGGTCACGTGACCGGCCTGAAGATCACCATAAAATGGTATTTACAAGCCTTGTGTGTGTGTTTTTTTTTTTTTTTTTTTTTTTTTGTTTTTTTTTATAAACATGTGCAGTGCCTAGCTCTAATAGAGGGGCTGGCATAGATTTACTTATATGGGTTCACAAACACTTTAAGGTTTCTTGGCTGTCGCTTGGCAACTCTGAAGTTTCAGTTCCCTCCAAAAAATTTCTATAGGATTAAGGTCTGGAGACTGGCTAGACCACTCCATGACCTTAATGTGCTTCTTGAGCCACTCCTTTGTTACCTTGGTGGTATGTGGCCTTCACAGCGCATGCGCCGCTGACGTCAGCGGCTGCATTCAAAGTGAATATCTCCTAAACCGTACATGTTTAGGAGATATTTATTTTACCTACAGGCAAGCCTTATTATAGGTTTACCTGTAGGTAAAAAAAAAAAATGTAAAAAGGGTATACAACCACTTTAAAGAAACAGGGATTTTTTTTATTTTTTTGGCTTAACAAATGCTTTAACTGTAGGGATGGTGTTCTTAGGGTTTTAGTTGCCATTTGTCTTCAATGGTACCGTTCTTTAGAGCAGAAAGTCAGCTTTATCGTAATACCAACCGATGCGACTCAGCAGCCGCTTGGCTGTTATATAATCAGCAGGAAGGGATGTCCCCGCCTTCCGCCACTTGCCTGGGCTCTCCCGTCCCACCAGGAGGCCCGACCAACCAGTGGGCACGTCTACCGGTTGGCCGAAGACCCAAACCAAGCTGATGCTTGTCTCGGATCTAGTAACCCAAAAGCAATGTCATGACATCACTTCCCGGATTACTGGTATCTTAAAGGTGCCAGTTTTAAAAAATAAAGTATTCAAAAGCACTGATCTTGACGTTTTTAAATACTTTCAAGTGCAGAGGAGGGATTTGGGGGTCTTATAAATCCCAATTCCTCCATAAAGAGTACCTGTCACTGCCTTTACAAGGGATGTTTACATTCCTTGTGACAGCAATAAGCGATAAAATTTTTTTTAAAAAGGACAGCATGTAAAATTATTTATTTTTTTTAAATGTGCATAATATCGGCCTGAGGAGGTGGCCCAAATATTGGTATCGTAACAAAAAAAAAAACTATGGGTCAATCCCTACTTCTATTACACACTGAGCTTCAAACTACATTTTTAAAACATTTGTATGATGTGTTTTTGTTCCGGATTTTTTGTTATTCTGTGTTGATCATTTAAAATACACCTATGATAAAAATTATAGACCTTTCATTTCTTTGTAATTGGGCAAACTTACAAAATGTGCAGAGGGTCAAAGAATATTTTTTCCCACTGTAACCATTCCTGGATGGATCTGATATTTTGTATCACTAGATCCAATGTATCCCCCACCCAGGTAGAGGGATCCTCTATACAGGGGTGTGTTGTGTACAGAGTGATTCTGGATGTATCAGAATGTGATGTATTATTACAGATCTGCTGGAACATATCTGAGTAGATCTTGTGTGACATCTATAGAGGACAGAGCGATTCCCCAGTACTATTCCTGGATGGATCTGATATTATGTGTCACTAGATCCTATAGATCACATCACATCCTGGTAGAACCATCCTGGGGGGGGGGGTGCTGTGCACAGATTTAACACCCCCAAATACTTATTCCTGAATGGATCTGATATTATGTATCGCTAGATCTTATCCAGGTACACAGTATCTCACAAAAGTGAGTAGACCCCTCACATTTTTGTACCTTTTTTTTTGTATTCATTGAGGGAACCATGAATGTCAACATGTACTGTGACATACTGAAGCAGAGCATGATCCCCTCCCTTCAGAGACTGGGCCGCAGGGCAGTATTCCAACAAGACGACCACTGCCTTGCTAAAGAAGCTAAGGGTAAAGGTGATGGACTGGCCAAGCATGTCTCCAGACCTAAACCCTATTGATCATCTGTGGGACATCCTCAAACGGAAGGTGGAGGAGGGCAAGGTCTCTAACATCCACCAGCTCCGTGATGTCATCATGGAGGAGTGGAAGAGGACTCCAGTGGTAACCTGTGAAGCTCTGGTGAACTCCATGCCCAAGAGGGTTAAGGCAGTGCTGGAAAATAATGGTGACCACACAAAATATTGACACTTTGGGGCCAATTTGGACATTTTCACTTAGGGGTGTACTCACTTTTGTTGCCAGCGGTTTAGACATTAATGGCTGTGTGTGGAGTTATTTTGAGGGGACAGCAAATTTAAACTTATACAAGCTGTACACTCACTACTGAAGGCTCGGTTCACACTGGGGCGGCACGACTTGCAGGTCGCCTCACCGAGGCGACCTGCACACGACATGCACGGCGACTTGCAAAACGACTTCTGTATAGAAGTCTATGCAAGTCGCCTCAAGTCGCCCCAAAAGTAGTACAGGAACCTTTTTCTAAGTCGGAGCGACTTGCGTCGCTCCGATTAGAACGGTTCCATTGTACAGAACGGGAGGCGACTTGTCAGGCGACTAGGTCGCCTGACAAGTCGCCCCAGTGTGAACCGGCACTTACATTGTAGACAAGTGTCATTTCTTCAGTGTTGTCACATGAAAAGATAGAAGAAAATATCTACAAACATGTGAGGGGTGTACTCACTTTTGTGAGATACTGTAGGTTTATACAGGAGGAGGGGGATGTGTACAAGGTCATCCCAGATGTATCCAATTAGAAGTGTTCAGAAAATGATCGATTACCTTGTATCTGATGCATCATATTCAAAACTTGAAATTGTATACATCTATATCAGATACATTCAGGGAATAGTAATGTATGGGGGGGGGGGGCATCAATAGGGCACATAGCTGTGTACATCTCCTGTGCAATTATTCCTGGTTGGATCTGATATTATGTATCCCTACATCCCATCCATGTAGAGGGATCCTCCTATACAGGGTGATCCTGGATACATCTAAATATCGATCATTACCTGGCTGTATCTGATGCATCATATTCTGACATTGACACCCATCTATATATCGCATCCATCCAGGGAATAGTAATGTATGGGGGAGAGGAGTGATATTAGAGGACAGAACTGTGTACACCCCCCCCCACCCCCCATAACTATTCCCGGATCGATCTGATATTATGTGTCACCTCCAAGTAGGATCCTCTATATGGGGGGGGGGTGTAGGAGGATCCTCTATGGGGGGCTCTGCACTGATCGCACCCTACCCCCCTGTATTCCTATCCCTGGATGTATTGGATATAATGTCTCCCCTCCCTATCGGTGTTGGGGGATGGAGATCTAATAATGTATGATGAGATGTCCGGTACAGGTCGGGGTCTCCGGTGTACAGCGCTCATTGACAGGACGGTCGGCTGTCATTAGTCCCGCAGTATCCCCCATTGATCGGCACTCACCTCCCGGTAGAACGATGTCCAGGTACTCCATGATTCTGCCCGGGATACTCCTGTCAGTGTCTCTAGTTGCAGCGCTCATCTGGTGTATGAAGGAAACACTGTAATCCTATTTGCCGCTTGAAATCCCGCCTCCCTAAATTCACCAATTAAAACTCCGTTTTGTGACGTGTGGGCGGGGTTAGTCGCTGTAGTGTGGAATACATGCTTTGGCCCCTTTCACACTGGGACTGTGGGGGCGCCGGTGTCTTATCGAATTCAGTCCCCTATCATATAGTGTCCTCCCTGTAGTGCGCAGGCGCAGTACGGAGGACAGGAAAGTCTCCGAAGTTCAACAGCTGATCGTCAGCTGTACACGGCGCCTGCGCATTTATTCTTACCCTATGTCCAGGATCATTCCCTACTATCCAAGTGGACACAGAGTTAGAATAAATATTTGCCGAGCACAGCGAGGCCGTGCCCGAAGCGTGGCGAGCGAAGCAAGCCCGCGAGGGGCCCTCTTACACTGCCATCGCTAACAGGTGCCCGAGCGCCGTGTACAGCTGATGGTCAGCTGATCAACTTCGGGGATTTTCGGCATCTCCTGCTCCTCCGTACTGCGCAGTACGAGGCGGACACTATCTGATACGAGGACACTATATGGCAGAACACCGGCGGTACAACAGCGCTATTTTTAGCGCTGCTGTACCGTCGTTCTTGCAGCGGTATTCGGCCGCTAGCGGTGCGGTTTTACCCCCCGCTGGCGGCCGAAAAAGGGTTAAAATCCCTCGTACAGCGCGGCTATAGCCGCGGTATTGCCACGGTATAGCCGCGCTGTCCCATTGATTTCAATGGGAAGGAGCGGTGAATACACCGCTCCTTCCCCGCTCCAAAAAAGCGGTTTGCAGGACTTTTTTCACCGTCCTGCCTGCGCACCGCTTCAGTGTGAAAGCCCTCGGGCTTTCACACTGAACAAACAGCGGAGGCTGTTTAGGGGCGGTTTTCAGGCGGTATTTTTAGCACAATACCGCCTGCAAACCGCCCCAGTGTGAAAGGGGTCTAATATGCTGATAAGTTTTTGCACGTGGAATACAAATGACTGGGTGGAGACCTGACTTCAGTGACGTCATTGTTCAGTGTTTGTGTGCACACAAGTGGATTTGTAGTAACTCAGGAAGCGACCATCTGACTGTACAGCAGCCTGACAGTAAGAGCTTGAAAAGCCTTCACCTCCCATCCAGATCCTAGGAGAAGAGGACCTGTCACCTCCCAGCCAGATCCTAGGAGAAGAGGACCTGTCACCTCCCATCCAGATCCTAGGAGAAGAGGACCTGTCACCTCCCATCCAGATCCTAGGAGAAGAGGACCTGTCACCTCCCATCCAGATCCTAGGAGAAGAGGACCTGTCACCTCCCATCCAGATCCTAGGAGAAGAGGACCTGTCACCTCCCATCCAGATCCTAGGAGAAGAGGACCTGTCACCTCCCATCCAGATCCTAGGAGAAGAGGACCTGTCACCTCCCATCCAGATCCTAGGAGAAGAGGACCTGTCACCTCCCATCCAGATCCTAGGAGAAGAGGACCTGTCACCTCCCATCCAGATCCTAGGAGAAGAGGACCTGTCACCTCCCATCCAGATCCTAGGAGAAGAGGACCTGTCACCTCCCATCCAGATCCTAGGAGAAGAGGACCTGTCACCTCCCATCCAGATCCTAGGAGAAGAGGACCTGTCACCTCCCATCCAGATCCTAGGAGAAGAGGACCTGTCACCTCCCATCCAGATCCTAGGAGAAGAGGACCTGTCACCTCCCATCCAGATCCTAGGAGAGGAGGACCTGTCACCTCCCATCCAGATCCTAGGAGAGGAGGACCCGTCACCTCCCATCCAGATCCTAGGAGAGGAGGACCCGTCACCTCCCATCCAGATCCTAGGAGAGGAGGACCCGTCACCTCCCAGCCAGATCCTAGGAGAAGAGGACCTGTCACCTCCCAGCCAGATCCTAGGAGAAGAGGACCTGTCACCTCCCAGCCAGATCCTAGGAGAAGAGGACCTGTCACCTCCCAGCCAGATCCTAGGAGAAGAGGACCTGTCACCTCCCAGCCAGATCCTAGGAGAAGAGGACCTGTCACCTCCCAGCCAGATCCTAGGAGAAGAGGACCTGTCACCTCCCATCCAGATCCTAGGAGAAGAGGACCTGTCACCTCCCATCCAGATCCTAGGAGAAGAGGACCTGTCACCTCCCATCCAGATCCTAGGAGAAGAGGACCTGTCACCTCCCATCCAGATCCTAGGAGAAGAGGACCTGTCACCTCCCATCCAGATCCTAGGAGAAGAGGACCTGTCACCTCCCATCCAGATCCTAGGAGAAGAGGACCTGTCACCTCCCATCCAGATCCTAGGAGAAGAGGACCTGTCACCTCCCATCCAGATCCTAGGAGAAGAGGACCTGTCACCTCCCATCCAGATCCTAGGAGAAGAGGACATGTAAAATTGCTCCAATGTGAACCAGGGCTTAGGGAGAGCAGTTGGGAGATGGTAAAAATGCAGCTCAGTCGTGTGTTTGTCTTTACCACCCCCCAACCACAAATGTGAACAAGCTCTAAGGTTTTATGCAATCCTGAGACAACAATGTTTTTTTTTTTTTGACCAGCATTTAGTTTAAAAATTGTTTAAAAGAGTAGTACATTTTTTCGGTTTGCAAGGATATTTACAAATTTAAATCCAAGCTTTTGCTTTTTTTGGCTGCATTCACACCTGAGCGTTTCAAGATCACGTGTTTTTACCACCATTTTGTGCAGGTCACCAATATAAAAAAACATATGCCTGTAAATCTGCCCCAAAGAAGCTCATGTTCTTTTTTGAGCTTAAAGGGGTTGTATTGGTTCGTCTGTTATTTAAAAAAAAAAAAAAAAAAATGTTGCCTCCACTGTGCAGTTCGTTTTGCACAGAGTGGCCCCTATTCTCCTGTTCTGGGGTCCCACGGTAGCTCTCTCGGCTCCTCCCCGCAATAGCTAACCTCCCTCTGGGAAGCTCTATCCCGAGGGGGTTGGCTTGCACAGCGCGTATGACTCGGTCCCACCCCCGGCGGGCCGTGTCATTGGATGTGATTGACAGCAGTGCGAGCCAATGGCTGCGCTGCTATCAATTTATCCAATGAAGACCGGAGAAGCCCAGGCAACGATCGAGCTCGGGACTTTCAAGGGATCAGGTAAGTAAACCGGGGGGGCCAGTAATTATCAGATGTTTTTTCACCGTAATGCATAGGATGCATTACGGTGAAAAAACATGAACCTTTACAACTCCTTTTTAAGGCGTTTTTTGCTTTTAGGTGACAAAACGCTCACATGTGAACAAGTGCCATTGAAATGAATGGAATTTTTCTTGAATTAAAAAAAACAAAAAAACAGTAAAGTTGGCCCAATTTTTTTTGTACAATGCGAAAGATGATGTTACACCGAGTAAATAGATACCTAACATGTTATGCTTTGAAACTGCGCACTCGGCTACAAACTACGGTATTTAAAAATATCCATAGGCGTCACTTAAAAAATTGCTGCATGCTACCAGTTTAGAGTTAGATGAGATCTTGTGTTAGAATTATTGCTCTCGCTCGAACGAATGTAGCGATACATCACGTGTGGTTGAACACCGTTTTACGCTTGCGGGCGCGACTTGCGTTTGTGGTCGCTTCTGCGCGTGAGCACGGAGGGAAGGGGCACTTTAAATTTTTTTTTTTTTAATTTTCTTTTTTTTTTTTTTAACACTGTCTCTAAATGTATTCTGGTCATTTTTATTGCTGTCACTAGGAATTTAAACATCCCCTGTGACAGGTATGCTTTGTGGAGGGATCAGGGGTCTTAACCACTTAAGGACCGGCGCACGACTATGTACGTTGGCACAATGGCACGGCTGGGCAAATGGGCCTATATATACGTCCATTTGAATTTCCCGCCGTGTCATTGCGTGCGCCGGCCAGGAGCTCCGTGAGTCGGGTCGCGGGTCCTGCAGACTCGATCGCCACAGGGATACCCACGATCGTCTCACGGAGAGCAGGAACGGGGAGATGCTGATGTAAACAGCATCTCCCCATTCTGGCTAGTAACAGTTTCACTCGGTCTCTGCTCCCTGTCATCGGAGCAGAGATCAGTGTACTGACACACACAGCCCCTCCCCCCTACAGTTAGAAAACACTCCCTAGTACTGACTTAACCATCTCCCCGCCCCCTAGTGGTTAACCCCTTCACTGTCAGTGTCATTTACACAGTAATCGATGCATTTTTATAGCACTGATTGCTGTATAGATGACAGTGGTCCCAAAAATGTGTCAAAAATGTCCGACATGTCCGCCATAACGTTGCAATCACAATAAAGATCGCTGCCAAAACTAGAAAAAAAAATTATTAATAAAAATGCCATAAAACTATCCCCTATTTTGTAAACGCTATAACTTTTGCGCAAACCAATCAATAAACGCTTATTGCGATTATTTTTTTTTTTATTTTTTTTTTTTTGTTTGTTAGTTTTTTTTACCAAAAATATGTAGAAGAATACGTATCGGCCTAAACTGAGGAAAAAAAATGTTTTATATATTTTTGGGGGATATTTATTATAGCAAAAAGTAAAAAAATAACGCTCTTATTTTGTTTATAGCGCAAAAAAATAATCGCAGAGGTGATCAAATACCACCAAAAGAAAGCTCTATTTGTGGGAAAAAAAAGGACGTCAATTTTGTTTGAGAGCCACGACCGTGCAATTGTCAGTTAAAGCGACGCAATGCCGAATCGCAAAAAGTGCTCTGGTCTTTAGCCAGCCAAATCCTCCGGGGCTGAAGTGGTTAAAGACCCCAAATCCCTCCTTTTGCATTCAAAACTTCAAGTTTGGCTCTTTTGAATGTTTATTATTATTTTTTATTATTTTTATTATTATTTTTATTTTTTATTATTTTTATTTATTTATTTTTTTTTTTTTTTAATTTGTCACCTTTTAAGTTTTCTATAAACCGGAAGTGATGTCATCCAGGCTACTAGATACAAGACCCGATCAAAGCCAATTCCAGGTCTCCAGCCAGCTGGGACGGGAGAGCAGTGGTGGGAGGGTGGGGATGTTCCCTTCTTCTCCTTGGGGTAACAGCCGAGTGGCTTTTAGCCACATTGGTTGATATCCCAAAAAAAAAATTGCGATTTCTAATTTTTCCCAGAATCGAGCAGCTCTACTGGATGGGCTACACAAGCACCAAACTTACAAAAGTACACGTGTAGTACAACTTGTCCTTCTCCCCTCGGCTGTGCACCCAACCCCTCTAAGCGTTTTTCACTTTTAATTAATCCCTTCACATCAACCGTACACAAATATGCGTCCTCGGCTTGAAGAGGTTGTATGGGGTCATAGGCGTGCGCGCAGGGTGTGCCAGTTGTGCCTGGGCACACCCTAATCACCCTATGTGGTGCATATTTCCAATGTTTAGACCCCTGATATTTTACCAAATAAATAAATTAAAAAATCTGGGTTTTTTTTCTCCTAAAAAAATTGCAAAAATATAATTAAAATAGTATTGTAACTGCCCTACTGACACCACCAGTATCTGCCCTTATGACACCATTCACTGCTCTCCTGACACCTTCTGTATATATACACACATGCATATGTGTTTGAGCTTTGGGGTGCACACCCTAATGCAATAAGCTGCGCACACCTATGTATTGGGGTGATGCATGGCAGCTGCATGGTACTCACCTCGGTACTGTTTTTTTGTTTGTTTTGTTTTTTCCTTACCGGGGGTTATGCCTGCAGCTGCCATGCATCACCCCATACAGTCTCTATTTAATCAGAAGTGAAAATCGCTTAGAGGGATTGGGTGCACAGCCGAGGGGAGAAGGACCAGTTGTACCACACGTGTACTTTTTGTAAGTTTGGTACTTGTGTAGATCTGCACGATTCTGGGAAAAATGAGAATCACAATTTTTTAAATTTTTTTGCTTAGAATAAAGATCACGCTTCTCGCGGCGTAACATCATCTTTCACATTACACAAAAAAATTGGGCTAACTTTACTGTTTCCTTTTTTTAATTCATTAAAGTGTATTGATGTGCAAATACAGTGTGACATAAAATATTGCAACAACCACCATTTTATTCCCTAGGGTCTCTGCTAAAAAAATATAATGTTTGGGGGTTCTAAATAATTTTCTAGCAAAAAATACAGATTTTAAAGCGCAGTTCCACCCATATAAAAGTCAGCAGCTACACTTTTGTAGCTGCTGACTTTTATTAATCGGACACTCGCCTGTCCCATGGTCCAGCAATGCGGGCATACGAAGCCCCGCTCCCCCTCCTCTCTGCAGTGCTGGCATTGTCACTGTGGGCACCCGGCTGTGGCTTCACAGCCAGGCACACACTGCGCATGCACGAGCCACGCTCCGCACTGTGACTGGCAGGGCAATCATCTGGGACCTGTGAGGTGTCCCAGATGATTGCTGAGAGGGAGGGAGGGGGGGTGAACTTGCTTCCGGTGCCCTAGGAGGAAGTGGGAGCTGGATCCCTCTAAAGAGGGTATCCGCTTCCCCCCCCCCCCCCCCAAAAAAATGGCATGCCAAATATAGCATATCAGGGAGTCACCTGCACTTAAAGCGGAAGTTCCATTTTTGGGTAGAACTCCACTTTAACTTTAAACCAGCAAGTGTCAGAAAAAGGTTTAGTCTTTTGAGTAGTTCACAGAAGTTCATTCCTTTGATAAAGAACAAATGTTTATTGTTGGCTCAGTGGCTGAGGAATGTTGTGAAACTTGGCAGACTGCCGTTTTTTGGACAGCTGTCGGCTTGAGCAGAAAACTCTGCATAGAATCGGGAAAATGCTTTGTTAAGATTGCGAGGGGAAAAGAGTCGCAATCTTGATTCTTAACTATTAATCGTGCAGCTCTACCATCCAGTGTCCTAACCTAAACAGCAGCTCTATGTCATAGGTGGCCCCTGCTGCTGTTTAACCAGCTCTGAAAGATTTTGTGACCAGGCCATTTTTTTGCTGTTCAGCACTGCGCTACTTCTGCATGGTCATGCAGCATTGTACCCAAAATGCAATTTTTTTTTTTTTTTTTTTTTGTCACACAAATGGAGCTTTCTTTTGGTGGTATTTGATCACTGCTGGGTTTTTTTTTTTTATTTATTTTATAAATGAAAAAAGATCAAAAATTTTGAAAAACAATATTGTTTACTTATCTAAAACCTATTCAATATAAAAATCAAATTTCTTCATAAAGTTAGGCCAAAATTTTATTCGGCTACATGTCTTTGGTATAAAAAAAATCCACTGGTTTGCATGAAAGTTAGTCTACAAATTATGGTGTGTGTACTGTATATGAATGTTTACTTTTTTTTTTTATTTAGTAATGGCAGCGATCGGTGACTTATATTGGGATTGCGATAGTATGGTGGGCAATCTGACATGGACTTTTTGTAGGCGCTTGCATCACCAGTGACACTAATACAGTGATCAGTGCTAATAGTATACACTGTCACTGTACTAAGTACACTGGCTGGAAAGGGGTTAAACCTCCAGGGCAATCAAAGGGTTAAATGTGTGCCTACCAAAGTTTACTGTGTTCTGTTTTCACTGAATAATTTGCTGATTTTTACATCTTTGTCCTGTGCAGCACACTCCCAGCAAACAGGAACACATGTACAGTGCATCCAGAAAGTATTCACAGCGCTTCCTTTTTCCACATTTTATGTTACAGCCTTAAATTCAAAATGGAATAAATTCATTATTTTCCTCAAATTTCTACAAACCATCCCCAATAATAACGTCAAAGAAGATGTTTGAAATCTTTTCAAATTTATTAAAAATAAAACGATGAAAAAATCCCATGTACATAAGTATCACGGCCTTTGCCATGACACCCAATTAAGCTCAGGTGCCTCCTGTTTCCACTGATCATCCTTGAGATGTTTCTACAACTTGATTGGAGTCCACCCGTGGTGAATTCAGTTGATTGGACATGATTTGGAAAGGCACACACCTGTAAAGTTCCACAGTTAACAGTGCATGTCAGAGCACAAACCAAGCCATGAAGTCCAAGGAATTGTCTGTAGATCTCCGAGACAGGATTGTATGGAGGCACAGATCTGAGGAAGGGTACATTTCTGCGGCATTGAAGGTCCCAATGAGCACAGTGGCCTCCATCATCCGTAAAATAGAAGTTTGGAACCACCAGGACTCTTCCTAGAGCGGACTGCCTGGCTAAACTGAGTGATCGGAGGAGAAGGGCCTTAGTCAGGGAGGTGACCAAGAACCTGATGGTCACTCTGACAGAGCTCCAGTATTTCTCTGTGGAAAGGAGAAACTTCAAGAAGAACAACCAACTCTGCAGCACTCCACCAATCAGGTCTGTATGGTAGAGTGGCCAGACGGAAGCCACTCCTCAGTAAAAGGCACCTGAAGGACTCTGACCATGAGAAACAAAATTCTCTGGTCTGATGAAACAAAGATTGAACTCTTTGATCTGAATGGCAAGCAGCATGTCTGGAGGAAACCAGGCACCGCTCATCACCTGGCCAATACCATTCCTACAGTGAAGCATGGTGGTGGCAGCATCATGCTGTGGGGATGTTTTTCAGGAGCAGGAACTGGGAGACTAGTCAGGATCGAGGGAAAGACAAATGCAGCAATGTACAGAGACTTCCTTGATGAAAACCTGCTCTGGACCTCAGACTGGGGAGAAGGTTCATCTTCCAACTGGACAACGACCCTAAGCATACAGCCAAGATAACAAAGGAGTGGCTACAGGAAACTTTGTGAATGTCCTTGAGTGGTCCAGCCAGAGCCTAGACTTGAACCCCTCTCTAGACTTGTGAGACCTGAAATTGGCTGTGCACCGATGCTCCCCATCCAACCTGATGGAGCTTGAGAGGTCCTGCAAAGAAGAATGGGGGAAACTGTCCAAAAGTAGATGTGCCAAGCTTGTAGCATCATACTCAAAAACTTGAGGCTGTAATTGGTGCCAAAAGTGCTTCACCAAAGTATTGAGCAAAGGCTGTGAGATTTCAAACAAACTTTTCATGTTGTGATTATGGGGGATTGTTTGTAGAATTTTGAGGAAAATAATGAATTCAATCAATTTTTGGAATAAGGCTATAACATAAAATGAGGAAAAAGCGAAGCGCTGTGAATTCTTTCCGGATGCACTGTAGTATATACAGATGCCAGGTTTAAAACCACCTCCTGGACGCTGCACACTGCCATGGCTTCCATGCGACTTTGAAGCAGAAACTCGGCACGCCTTGCATGTGACTTAACAGATGTCCAACCAAAAGTAGTGCAGGAACCTTCTCAGTTGGAGCGACTCAAGTCGCACCAATTAGAATGGTTCTGTTGCACTGAATGGGGTGCGAATTCTGGTGCTCCAAAGTCGGTGCACTTCACTGTGCTGTTATGGAGTTAAGCGGCAACACAAATATTGGGGGGGGAGGGATAACTTCCCTGTATGGGTTTAGTGCCCAAGGTGATTCAAAATTGTGTTAAAGTGCGCTGTGCTTTCTAATTGGTCCGTCAGCAGAGGCAGGAGGAGGGCGCTGAACTTCTGGAAGAGCAGGGAATACAGTCTCCTGGAAGTGGGGGAACAATGCCTGTCAAACTGGTACCTGTCCCCCCCTCCCCTGAAAGGTGCCAAATGTGGCATGGGGGGGGGGGGGGGGGGTTGGGGTAGACGGATAAAAGCAGAGTTCCACTCAAAAGTGGAACTTCTCCTTAAGTCCAAGCTTTTTTTCATTTTTTTCCTATATGAGGATGGCGTTTGAATAATGGGCCCTTCTCTTGGGGTGTCTATCAGTTACCGCATGTGATAACACCATCATGTGACTCATATGCTTAAATTTTTGCATGCTGTAAAAAGTTTGGTTCACTAAAAAAAAAAAATTGTGCGGTATTTAATGCTAAATGAAAAATGTGCATTGCATAAAAACGACGTGGTAAGCTCTTAACCACCTCAATACTGGGCACTTTCACCCCCTTCCTTCCCAGACCAATTTTCAGCTTTCAGTGCTCTCTCACTTTGAATGACAATTACTCAGTCATGCTACACTGTACCCAAATGAAATTTTTATCATTTTGTTCACACAAATAGAGCTTTCTTTTGGTGGTATTTATTCACCACTTCATTTTTTATTTTTTGTGATATAAGCGAAAAAAGAGCGAATATTTTGAAAAAAAAACAAAATTTTCTACTTTCTCTTTTAAAAGAAACCAAAAAAATTTAATTTTGTCGAAAATTTAGGCAAAAATGTATTCTACCACATGTCTTTGGTAAAAAAAATCCTGATAATTGTATGATCATTGGTTTGTGTGAAAGTTATAGAGTCTACAAGCCATGCTACGCATTATTGAAAATGTATCAATCCTAATGCACTGATGGCCTAATGCACTGATCTCATTTCTTGAGGCCCTAAAATGTCAGGACAGTACAATAACCCCCCAAAAGACCCCTTTTTGGAAAGAAGACAGTCTGAGGTATTTAGTAAGAGGCATAGTGAATTTTTTGAAGTTGAAATTTTTTCCCCACAATGCTTTGGAAAATTAAGAAATATAGATTTTTTTTTTTCTTCACTAAATTGTCATATTTACAAGTTATTTCTCACACACGGTGCAGGCATAATTGCAATTACACCCCAAAATACATTCTGCTATTCGTCCTGAGTATGGCGATACCCCATGTGTGAGACTTTTCCACAGCCTGGCCACATACAGAGGCCCAACATCCATATAGCACCATCAGGCGTTCTAAAGGCATGAATTACACATTTCATTTTCTGAGTACCTATCACATTTTTGAAGGCCCTGGAGCACCAGGACAATGGAATTACCCACAAAATGACCCCATTTTGGAAAGAAAACAACCCAATGTATATTCTATGAGGCATACTGAGTCTTTTGAACATGTCATTTCTTCCCACAAGTTTTTGGAAAATGTGGAAAGAAAATGAAAACCTATTTTTTTTCTCACAAAGTTGTCAATTTAGAAGATCTTTCTAACACATAGCATGTACATAGCCAAAATGACACCCCAAAATACATTCTGCTATTCGTCCTGAGGATGGCGATACCCCATGTGTGAGACTTTTCCACTACCTGGCCACATACAGAGGCCCAACATGCAAGTAGCACCTCCAGGCTTCTAACACATAGCATGTACACACCAAGAATTACACCCCAAAATACATTCTGCTGAGCAAAAGGTAAAAAAAAAAAGCTCACCTGTGGTTTTAGCAGGCAGGAATACCGTTCCAGAGCAGCCAAAGCATTTGTCCAGACAGCCAAAGGAAATGTCCAGCAATTGTCCAGGCAGCAGACAGATATGGAAAAGTATGAACATGGTTCAGTACAGTCCAAGGTTTAGCAGGCAGTTCAGGTAACAGGCATAGGCATGGCCAGTCCAGGTGGTAGGCAAAGGCATGGCAAGGTCATGTGGCAGGCAAATGCATGGCAAGGTCATGTGGCAGGCAAAAGGCATGGCCAGTTCAGGTGGCAGCAGGCAGCACTTTGTACATTGGGCATTGGTCAGGTAAGACCTGAGGACAGGGGTAGAGGCTTCTTCCCACCCAAATCTCTACGAAGCCTCCGAGTCTCCAGACCCTAATCCGAGAAAACTAAAAACCCGGAGAAAAATGTTTTCTCCACTCGGAAAACCTTTTCTGGAGCCCCTCACATATGTGAGACCCCTGTGCTGTACAGTGGCAGGGCAAATGATCAGTTCAGGAGGCAGGCAAAAATCATGGTCATTTAACAGTCCGGGTCAATTTACGTTGAAGGCAGAAACATGTTTGGCAGAGGCATAGTCGTTAACAGTCCGGGTCATTCACAGAAATGGCAGATAGTGGAAAAAAATCACCTTCACTGTACTAATAGTGTAGTGAAGTATGATAGCTCCGATAGCATGTTCCAATACAGAGCCCTGGCTCGGAGGGACATTCGGGACAGTAGTATCGGGTGTCACGGCGAATTCCTCTACTTGCACATACACGACATTTTTTTTGGGGTTTGCGACCTGTTTGGGTAAGAGGGAGGATTTCGGGAAAGTGCCTTTCATGGAGTCTGGCTAACGCATCGGAGCGAATTAGTTGAGGGGCTTGGCCTTGGGGATAGAGAAGGGCTGTGAAAACTTCTTCTTGGAATTTTTGATAGGGTAGGGAACTTTGGGTGCACTTAGAAAAAATGATATAGGAATTAAATAGGGCAAGTTGCATCAAATAAATGGCGACTTTCTTGTACCAAAATAGTGATCTCCTGGTGGCCAAGTAGGGCTGCATCATCTGGTCGTTCATATCCACCCCCCCCATGTATAGGTTGTACTCATGCACACATTTTGGCTTCTGTATGGGGCCTCCTCTTCTCTGAAGTTCCACCAAGGTGTCGTCATGTATTGTTGAAAGGATGTAGACATCTCTTTTTTTATCTCTCCACTTCACCGCTAGTACTTCTTCAGTTCGCATACTGGCCATTTCACCCTTCCTTAATTTCTTGGTGACCAATCTTTGTGGGAAGCCTTTGCGGTTGGTCCGTGCTGTCCCACAGGCCACAGTGTTCTTCAGGTACAAATGGCGGAAAAGTGGGAGACTAGTGTAGAAATTGTCTACGTAAAGGTGGTAACCTTTCCCAAGTAATGGTTGGATCAGCTGCCAGACAATTTTGCCACTTGTTCCCATGTAGGTAGGGCATCCAGGGGGGTTTAGCTGTCTGTCTTTTCCCTCATAAATCATAAAATCATATGTGTAACCCGTGGCCCTGTCACACACCTTATAAAATTTTACCCCACGTCTGGCTCTTTTACTGGGGAGGTATTGTTTTATTCCCAGTCTTCCGGTGAAGTGCACCAGGGATTCATCCACACATATGTTTCTATCAGGGGTAAACATCTCCTTGAAGCTGGCGCAAAAAAAATTGATTAGGGGCCGAATTTTGAATAACTTATCGTAACTGGGATGATTTCGAGGGAGGCATTGGGCATTGTTATTGAAGTGTAAAAATCTCATGATCATCTCATAACGGGTTCTGGGCATAAATGATGAATAGATCGGCATGTGGTGGATAGGTTGGGTAGACCAGTAGGAATGGAGTTCATTTTTTTTTGTCAGCCCCATGTTGAGGGTTAGGCCAAGGAAAATTTTAAATTCTTCTACGGTGAAGGGTTTCCAAACAAAAGGACGGGCATATGAGGAACTGGGATTGTTGGCTATGTGTTGGCTGGCGTATAGATTACATTGCTCCACAATGTAGGTTAGGAGTTCATTGGTAAAAAATAAATGAAAATAATAAAGTGGGGTTACATTTTCCGTCTGCATCTGAGGGCCTGGCTGGGCTGTGAAAAGGGGTATTACAGGTTCTACTGATGTATCGGGCAGCCATGTTGGATACAGTAGAACATCTGGGAGGCTAGTATGGGCACTGCCTCGTTGATGGGATCCGTTGCTAGCATCTGGCCTATCTTCTAGGAAGGTTGCAGAAGTGCTGGTGGATGCCCGCCTATCCCGAAGTGCTGCGCTGCTGGTGGATGCCTGCTGGTGGATGCCCTGGAGTGCTGCGCTACTGGTGGATGCCTGCATGTCATCCTGGAGTGCTGGGCTGCTGGTGGATGCCTGCATATCATCCTGGAATGCTGCGCTGCTGGTGGATGCCTGCTGGTGGATGCCCTGGAGTGCTGCGCTGCTGGTGAATGCCTCCTCCTGCTCATTTCTCCTGATTCTCCTTGTTAGGATTGTATCTTCCTCTGTTTCCAACTCGGAGCCACTGCTTTCCACTGGCTCATAGTCACTATCCGAGTCTGACGGAGAGAATTCCCCGCTACTCTCGTCCGACATACTCTGGAGTATTTGGAGAGCCTCCTCTGCGCTGTAAGACCTTTTTGTCATGTTGGCGGGCAGATGTGTCAGATGGCAGGCGGCAGATGTGCCAGATGGTGGGCGGCTGTGCCAGATGGTGGGTGGCAGATGTGCCTGATCGTGGGCAGATGGCGGCTGGCAGATGTGCCTAATGGCGGGCGGGCAGATGTGCCTGATGATGGTGGGCGGCTGATGTGTCAGCTGTTGACGGGCTGATGTGTCAGCTGATGACGGTGTCAGATGGCGGGCGACAGATGTGCCTGATGACTGGCGGGCAGATGTGCCTGATGACTGGCGGGCAGATGTGCCTGATGACTGGCGGGCAGATGTGCCTGATGGCAGGCGGGCAGATGTGCCTGATGGCAGGCGGCTGATGTGTCAGCTGTTGACGGGCTGATGTGTCAGCTGATGACGGGCTGATGTGTTAGCTGTTGACGGTGTCAGATGTGCCTGATGACTGGCGGGCAGATGTGCCTGATGACTGGCGGGCAGATGTGCCTGATGACTGGCGGGCAGATGTGCCTGATGACTGGCGGGCAGATGTGCCTGATGACTGGCGGGCAGATGTGCCTGATGACTGGCGGGCAGATGTGCCGGCTGTTGGCGGACAGATGTGCCGGCTGTTGGCGGACAGATGTGCCGGCTGTTGGCGGACAGATGTGCCGGCTGTTGGCGGACAGATGTGCCGGCTGTTGGCGGACAGATGTGCCGGCTGTTGGCGGGCAGATGTTCACTGACAGGTGTTTTCACTGTTTGGGGACACTGTGTTTTGGGGACACTGTGTTTTGGGGACACTAGCTGGGTGATCAGTGGGTAAACAGCAGACAAACAGCTTTATTACTCACTGATCTCCTGGCTGCAGCACAGATCTCTCTTCCTCTCCTCACTGACAGGCTCTGTGTGAGGAGAGGAAGAGATGAGAGCAGTTACTACGCTCTTTATTTACATTACATGATGACTGTGATTGGACACAGTCGTCATGTGATTAGGAGGGCCAATCACAGGGCCCTCCTGTGTTGTGCTGTCTCTGGGGGACACAGGCAGATCGGGATCGCGCCGCTGCGCGGGCACGTGGCGGCGCGATCTCCTGTCATCTGCCACCCCCTCCCCCTTGTTTACTATACGATGGCTGTGATTACACACAGCCATCGTGCGGATCAGGAGGGCAAATCACATTGCCCTCCTGCCGCTCTGAGATGCGGCGTGTCCGAGTGACACGCGCGCATCGGGATTGCGCGGGAGCGCGCCCGCGTGATCCCGCTCCTTCTGAAGGACGTTCGGGAACGTCCAGTCAGAAGGAGGGAGCTCCCACCCGGCCGTATATGTGCAGTGGCCGGGTGGGAAGTGGTTAAGTTCAATTCACAAAGAGAACAGAGTAAAAAATTAAATATTTAATCGCTTCAACGGGCACTTTCACCCCCTTCCTGCCCTGGCCAATTCTTAGATTTCAGCGCTCGCACTTTGACAATTGCGCGGTCATGCAACTCTGTATCCAAAATTAATTTTTATCATTTTGTTCACACAAACGGAGCTTTCTTTTGGTGGTATTTAATCACCACTTTGTTTATTTATTTAAAAAAATATATATATTAATAAAACAAACAACCTAGTTTTTTTCATTGTTTTAAAACTGTAGAGATCTTTTTTCATGAATTTACACCAAAATTCTGCTACATTTCTTTGGTGAAAATAACCCAAATCGGTGCATATTTCGTCTGTAGGAAAGTTATAGAGTCCACAAACTATGGGATATATATCTGAAAATGTATTAACCCTCATTTTTTTGAGGCCTGAAAATGCCAGGACAGTACAAATACCCGCCAAATTACCCCTTTTTTGTAATGTAGACAGTCCAAGGTATTTAGCAAGAGGAATGGCAAACTTTTTTGAAGTTTTGTCATTTCTGTCTCGTGTGTGTGTTTTTTTTTTTTTTTTTGTGGCCTGCACAATGTGTGTGTGTGTGTGTGTGTGTGTGTGTGTGTGTGTGTGTGTGTGTTAATGATGTAAGCAGACTGCAGTTCCTCTTTAGTGGTCATGTAATGTATAAATCAGGGCTCAAAATTTCAAGTCCTGAGCTACTAGCCAGGCCTCAAAGGTTACTTGCCACCAGTGCCACACTCAATCCCTACCCTGCCCCGCCCCTAGTTCTGCCCTTAGACACGCCCTCAAATTTCTCATGAAATTACACTTAAATGTTTTATGCAAAAATAAGTTACAAAAATATTATAAATATTAACAACAACTTTATCAGTGCAGCCTCACCTGTGCCCACCATTGCAGCCTCACTGTGCCCACCATTGCGGCCTCACTGTGCCCACCATTGCGGCCTCACTGTGCCCACCATTGCGGCCTCACTGTGCCCACCATTGCGGCCTCACCTGTGCCCACCATTGCGGCCTCACCTGTGCCCACCATTGCAGCCATACTGTGCCCATTGCAGCCTCGCCTGGGCATAGGAATTCATGGCTGGAGGAAGAGGAGAGCCACGGAATAGCACGCTGTTACCGGCGCTTACATTATAATTGTCTTCTCTCTGCTCGACACAGCCCCGCCTCCTCCTGACCTACGCTTGTGATTGATAGAATGCATCTCAGCATTGGACCGACGTTCTGTCTATCACAGGCATGGGGTCAGGAGGAGGCGGGGCTGTGTCGAGCAGAGCGGAGACAATTATAATGTAAGTGCCAGTAACGGCATGCTATCCTGTGGCTCTCATCTTCCTCCCCGGGGCAATTGCTGGGAGAGCGGCTCCCGTTCAACCCCGCCGGCGGTGTTCTTCCCCCCACCCCCCCTCTCCCAAGCAGACAACCCAGCTCGCAAGCCCTCATTTTCTACTCGCAAAATGCGAGTAGGCGAGTGGAAAATTTGAGGGCTGTATAAACAAAATTATTTTTCATTACATTTCTTTCAATTTGATTGAAACAAAGAGGTATCATTTCTATATTTATTGCCTTCTTGTTTGATGACCTAATGTTCAGGGGTTGTACATCTTTAACCTCCCTGACGGTATTCTTGAGTGTGGCTCGGGGTTAAATTTCAGCACCATTAGCAGTAATCCCCGAGCCACACTCTGGATTACATCTCAGTATACTTACCTTGTCCCCAGTCCTCTTCATCCTGCGCATGCACACTGCAGCCCTATTCATTATTATATTCATGGCTTCTGAAGCCGCTTAACAAGGCAGTTATTGAACAAGAATGTGAAAAAACAAGACCTAGAACTGTAAATGATCCGGGCCCCCTGGATGGCTTGCACTAATATCCTGTACATTTCCCTGATCTGTAATTGTGTGCTTTTTTATTTATTTACAGATGCATTGCAAAAAACTTCTTTAGCGAACTGCAGTGAACTTGAATGGCGATTTTTTTTCTTCAACCCTTCTCATCAGAAGACGCTCCTGTCGAGGTGATAACTTCTGTGGATGGCCTGGACGCCTCTGACTGATATGTAAAGCTTTGCTAATCTTCTTGCAGCCTTCACCTTTCTCGTGTAAAGAAATAATTTTCTTTCTTAGGCCTTATGACCTTTCTCTTCCATGTGGTGCCATTGCTGACTGCATGAAATGGGAGGGGTTTTCTTTGTTAAAGCGGAATTCCACCCAAAAGTGGAACTTTCACTTATCTGATTCCTCCCCCCCTCAGGTGCCACATTTGGCCCCTTTCAGGGGGGAGGGCGGAGTGGGTACTGAAGTATGTCAGCAGCTCAAGCCCCCCTCCTCCCTCCCCTTCTGCCGGACCAGTGAGCACAGTAGAGACCTGGCCGTGAAGCCAAAAGGCTATACTGCCAGGTTCCCTTACCAGCAATGGCAGCGGCAGCACCCGACCAGCCGATGTAAACATCCGCTGCGGTGCTGACATCGCTGGACTCCAGGACAGGTAAGTGTCCTAATATTAAAAGTCAGCAGCCACCCTAATACTTACCTGAGGTCCCTCTGTCTCCAGCGATGTCCACAAGTGTCTCAGCCTTCCGAGATTCTCCTTCCTGATTGGCTGAGCCATTGGCTCCCGCTGCTGTCTATCAAGGTCAGCTAGTCAATCGGGGGGGGGGGGGGGGGGGGCGGGGCCGGGACGAGGTGCCATGTTTGAATGGACACAGGAAGCTGTGACTCGGCTCTGGTGCCCCCATAGCAAGCTGCTTGCTGTGGGGGCACTGAACAGGAGGGGGGCCCACGATCACAGAAGAGGGACCCGAGAAGAGGAGGATCCGGGCTGCTCTGTGCAAAACCAGCTGGACAGAGCAGGCAAGTAGAACATATTTATTATTTTTATTGGGGGAAAAAAAAACACAAGACTTTACAATCACTTAAACAAATCTTGGTTGCAATCAATGCCCCGCAATTGTGGGAGTATTTTGTCATATAGTGTCCCATAGAAAATGTTGATTCTGAAAGAAAAGATTTTCTGACAAATCTGTTGGGATGTACTCATGTATGCTGAGCATTGTACCTGTGTAAATTTTGATCATTCAAATAAAAGTGGGCAGGAAAGCCCTGAAAATTATATCTGCAGGGAGCAAACTCGTTGTTTTTTATTGCTACCATTGAGCTAAGAAACCCGGATGTGTCACAACATGGATGAGATGATCTCGCTCTGCAGATAGAAAGTGCCAGGCTGAGCTCCTCAATGCCTCTTCTCAGTTTGGTTGCTCTTCTCTGCACTTTCTCCAGTTCCCCGACTATGGGAGCCTCCCTTGTTGTTTCTCTCTCCCCACCTATGGAGGTTTGGTCTGAGTATTGCTGACCTGGATTACACCATTTAGGGGTCTCGTTATCCCCACAAAGCGCAAGTGACCATTCTAGCGATAAATAGTCGACTTATAAGGGTGAGTGCACCTCCATGTGGAGCACCTGTGTCTGCATCCCGAATTGGAGAACTGGTTTTTGATCAACGCACGAGCACTTTACCTCGCATTGAACTGGGACTGTTATCATATCACTGTGAATAACATTGTTTTTTGTACTTGTTACACTGCATAGCAGAGTGCGGTGTTCTTTCTTTCAAGCTCATTGTGATGCCAGGTGGCTCACATTCACACTGCTACTGGCAATTACTTCGATTTTGATATTCATTTTTTTTTGCATATTGGTGCAGAGTTTTTTTCTTTGTTAGAAATTGCCACAGCCTTTGAGGGAACACGTCCTGTTCTAACATGCCAACATACAGGAGTCCAGGGTGAAACCTTTTGCTTATAGAAAGGCTTAGGGGTGTAAGTTGAAAAAATTAGCATAGCAGTTTGCCAAGAGAAAGTGGTATATATTCGTTCTGTGTGCATTAGAAAAAAAATGTCCTGTGCTGCTTGAATGTTTTTTGATCACTCCCTGCTGTCATATGACATCCTTGGGTTGAAGTGGTGATATCTGATGGCTGCAGCTACAGGTATCATCCAGATATCTTTGTTTTCAGCTGACAATTCCATCTCATAAAAGCCATCCTAGTGGCTGATTAGCTGCTGAATTGCTTTTACAGGCAGCGGGAGGGGGTGCACCCCCCACCCACTGCTGACGGCACTGACAGATTACCAAAGAGCTGACTGTGGACTGGATGATATTTACATGTAGGAGAGAAATATCAGAAATGGCCCAGATTGGGAGTTAAAGCGGAGCTCCACCTTAAAAAAAAAAAAATATTAAAAGCCAGCAGATACAAATACTGCAGCTGCTGACTTTTAATAAATGGACACTTACCTGTCATGGGTGCTCGCGATGTCGGCAGCAGAAGACAAGCTATCGATCGTCTCTCGGCTGCCCCCGCCGCCATCCTCGGTGGGGGAATCAGGAAGTGAAGCATTGCAGCTTCACTGCCCAGTTCCCTACTGCGCCGCCGCGCGTCTTCACTGGTCCCCATTGTGTTCTGGGAACTGTGTGTTTCCCAGAACACAACGGGGGGTGAAGGGAAGTGACATATCTGCGGATATCTGTGCCCGGAAGTGGGTGCAGAAACCTGTATTATACAGGTATCTGAACCCCCCCTCTGGAAAGGTGCCAATTGTGGCACCAGAGGTGGGGAGCAATCCGATAAGTGGAAGTTCCACTTTAGGGTGGAGCTCCGCTTTAAAACAGAAAATATCTAATTTGTCCACTAGATGGTGCTAACTGTCATAGGACATTTGTAGGCAATTTTTAGTGACCAAATGCTAATTTATTTCATTTTTAAAGTGGTTGTAATCCCTTACAGACCACTTTTTGCTACATGTGAACCTAGTATAAGGCTTACCTGTAGCTACCCCGGATAACTCCTAAACCTGCACGGTTTAGGAGATATCCCCTGTATCTGCATGTGCCGTTGCTATAGCTAGTGAGCCGTAACCGGAGGCGCGTGCGGGAGTGAGGTCATTGCGACTGGCCAATCACAGCGCCGGATCCCATGCTACCCGGAAGTAACTCCGGGAGCGATGTTGCCGGCCATAGCGGTGTATGGGGACTGCTACGGGTGCTTTGAACTAAGGTAAGTATTTCATAATACTAGCTCATTATGCCTTTGTTTTGCAGGTCTTTTTTTTTTTGTGGGTTTGCAAACACTTTAAATCCAAGAAAAACATTCGACCAGCACAGGAAATGGTGTAATAACCTTTTTTAATGTTTGCCCTATTTGTACAGATCACATTTTTCTCTTTTATTAATAGATCCCTTGGTATTTGGGGGGTTTTACATCTGCTTAGAGTTCAGCTGTTCGTTACATTTGTAGAATAGGATCTGGTGTTCCAGCCCTCCTTTTTTTAATCCTCCTTTTTTTTTTTTTCTTTGACATTCTGCACTTTTATTTAACTTAAAGCGGAGGTCCACCCAAAATAAAAATTAAAACCAGCAGCTACACATACTGCAGCTGCTGGCTTTTAATAATAGGACACTTACCTGTCCTGGAGTCCAGCGATGTCGGCACCGCAGATTGTTTCCATCCACTGTCGGGAGCTGCCGTTACCGTTGCGGGTGAGGGTACCCAGCAGTGTAGCCTTTCGCCTTTACGCCGGGAACCCTACTGCGCATGAGCGAGGCCCCACTCCTCTCTCCTCTGGCCTGGCGATGGGGAGGAGGAGGGAGCCCCAGCCGTGACATCAATATCCGCAGCTGAGGTTCCGGGAAGTGGGAAAGGATACCTGTCAGACAGGTATCCTGTCCCCCCTCCCCCCTGAAAGGTGCCAATTGTGGCACCGGAGGGGAGGGGGGGGGGGAAATCAGATGAGCGGAAGTTCCACTTTTGGGTGGAACTCCTCTTTAACTGTAAGATTATAACAATTTACTTATTTGTATGTATAACATGTTATAGACTGCTATGAAAGGCTTCTTTATAAGCATTTTATAATTTAACTCTATGTCTTGTATTCTATTGTAGTCTTGTATTTTGTCTTTTTATAAATGATTTTTTTATTTTTCTCTGTTCTCTTTATTGCTTATATATTTAAAACTCACAATTGTTTTTGAGTATTTATTTTTGCTGTGGATATTCCATGGTGAATGAGATATCAGGGCTGAGTAGAGTGTTCATCTTGAACATCCCAATTATGTGTAGTGGAAGAAAAAAAAATAACATCCTTTGCATTTATTGGATGATTGACATGAGAACAGCAGTCCTGAGCCAATGAGAAGTCTATTCCTTTAGTAGGTTATCCCCTAGTCCAGGGGTCTCCAAACTGTGGCACTTTGCTTGTCTTTATCCAGCTGTTCCACTGATACAGGACCTATTCCTCCCACTGCCGCCAGTGACTGGGACACTATTCCTCCCACTGCCACCAGTGAATGGGACACTATTCCTCCCACTGCCACCAGTGAATGGGACACTATTCCTCCCACTGCCACCAGTGATGGAATGTTTTTACTACTGCTGATGCCAGTTCATTTTCTGCTCCCACTGGCCACAGTTCAGGCTAAAGTTTTAAGAGCTGTAAACTGGCCCTTTGTTTCAAAAGTTTGGAGACCCCTGCCCTAGTCTGTGATGGCTAATAAGATACATGTGTATACGGAGTACAGTTTCATTAACTGTCATAATGTTTTAAAGACTCTGCCACCTCACCCATTCCAAGGTAAAGTGACAATGTCTTTGATACTCACCTTACCACTGCTGAACCTTCCTCCTGATGCTTTCACTTAAAGGGGAGCTTAGGATCTCCCTGTGACAATGCTGGAGTTTACCAGCCATACGCTAGGCCTGACCACTTTCATATGACCAAGGGTATGACAGAGCTAGGAGCAGCAAGGGGAGTGTGTGGCAAGGTAGTTGGGTTTCAAGTTTGGTTGGGGGGGTACACCCAACCCCATGTCATCGTCTCCACACTCCCCTCCTGTACGCAATGCTAATGTCATCCCCTCCACGCTCAGACTGGAAGTCCAAATGGGGCCGGTAAAACCTTATAGTTGAGACCTGTTTTTACTCCCCTTTTACCTACAGTGGTCACATGCTGCAGCAGGAATTTTACACCCTGTCATGCTTGGCAGGTGTAGCACAATTTTGTGCAGTACAGTGACCAAGGGGTTCCAGCAGACAATAAGGAGGTGTTTTATTGCTTCCTCATCACCTGCTTTAACCCCTTGGATCCCACACTGGCAGGTCGCAATTGTATGCATTGCACATGCTTGCATGGTGTTTGCAGAGTGGCCATATTCACTTGGGTGAATGGGTCGCAATCGCCCGCCAAAAGCAATGGGCGGTAAAATTCCTGCTGCAGCATGTGTACATCCTCAGCTGCTGCCTCTGCAGGTAAAGGGGAGTTTTGTATGTAATGTGGATAGTATAATAAATAAGTGGCGTTTTGTGTGGCTTGAGTATGGACAGGGGGGGGCCTGTGAGTTGTCAGTCTGCCCCAATGTCATCCCCTCTTCTGTACATACTGCCCCATTTTAGACCTTAGACTTGCCATGTATACTATTCTCTACCAGTACACTTCCAGGTATAATTACGGTTCCTGTAATGACTGCTCCATGCAGATGTTCTCTCATTGCACTCTCTCTCTCTTCCCTTTTTTTTATCTCTGGTTTCTCCTTCACCATCCTTTCCTGGCTTTGTCACAAATCACAATATATCTCCCCTTAACACCGATTCACACACAGCCGGTGATAACACCGGGGAATACAGATTAGGGGATTACGATTGTGGAAATACTTGGAGAGCAGCCACAAGCATTAGAGGATGATGTGAGGTGTGGGCATGATCTGTCCTCTTATGTCTGTCCTTCTTCTATGGTGGCAGCATAACCAGGTATGACTGGCTAAGCAGACAAATGTATGCTCTGGAAGATGGAGCTGCTGCCAGCGACCTCCAACACCAACCTGTTGCATTCACAAAAAATTGAAAAAAATAAATGTATATAATATTACTGCCTTGTGTAGCACTTGGTTGCTACTAGTAACTAACATCCACCATGTCACCCTGCTGCCAGACCTCCATCTATCACTTCTGAGACAATGAACAGTCATTTTGCGTTGGTTTTGTTTATTGAGGGATATAACTTGGTTGGGGGAAAGGAAATATGGGATGCCCATAGAACAATTGCTTTGCCATCTTGTTTAAGAATTGGAACAAAAGGTTGAGCCGTGAAGTACTGATGTACACATAATATCTACAGGCCCTTCCTCTGCATAACACCTTGCAGACTATTTCTCCTCCACTACGTATCTCATGCAGAATGTTGCTCCCAGAACTTCCTCACTCCTGCACAAACTTCCACTGTAGATCATTAAAAACTAGGAAATAAGAGAGAGGCAATGCTCTCCCAAGGATGATGGGACTTTAATTGGAGATATATATGTCTGTTACCAGGTAAACACACAAACAATGTGATTTAAGAAAATATAAAATTTTATTACATAATATCAGATAAAAATCGCATAGTCATCATAACATTTTGACCATGAATTAATACTTAGTAAGTGAAACAAGATGCTTGGATATGCAGAGGGGCCGACATGTTTTGCAGATTCCTGCTTCTTCAAGGCACCGCATGCTTCTACAGTTTCATCGAGGTTACATAGAACATATCATTAGTCTAGTAACAATCAATTTTAAGTCTTTTTAGATAGTAATAAAATACTATAATACAAAACAATATAACATTACATATATGTGCTTACCTAACTTAAAATATTGGATGAGCATTGGTTACATCGCTTGTCCAAAGATACCCGACACATAATGACCGCCCGCAGCAGCTACCCGCTGGGAATCGGGTCCACCAGGGTTGGTCAGTGGAGGTATCGGATCATGTTGATTACCAAAGGGATTATTCAACACCGATGGTCTATGAAATTAAAGATGCTAATATTAACCTATTTACAGATAACTAGTACATGGCTCTTATCAAAAGACAAAAAAGCCAATTGTACTTCAATATAATATAATAAATACCTACATACAGACTAGTAGGATAGAGCAAATCTCTTTATAAATTTGGCCAAATATAATGAATCTTATAGTGGCATTTGATCCCATATTAAATACCCAGATACTGTGTAGTAAAGTAGGGGGAAATAAGAGAAAAGAGAGAGAGAAGAAAAAGGGAAAGTGAAAAGAGGGAGGGAATGAGGGGAGAAAGGGGAAAAGAAAGGAGAGAGGGAAAAGAAAAAAAGGAAAAAACGTCCATGACTGAAAGTACTCACATAAGAGCTGATACTAGGCTATGCGATACCACCTGCCGGAGGTCAGCCAGATAATTATGTCCAGCACGGGAACTGAGGAAAGGACCCAAGCATGGATCAGGAGCACACACACACACAGTCCCCCAAAAAAAGTGTGTATAGAAAAATCTTGATGTAACTGTAGATGGGATTTCTGTATTGTATACAATAAAGTAAGTGGTTTGTTACCATATTGGTATAAAAAAAAAGAAATGTCATATAGAGTAAACCCATCACCACAGTATAGAAGTATATTGTGGAGCATATCAACAAAGTGAACAGAATGAAAAAATAGGGTGTCCATATAGTAAGAATAGGGAAGAGGAGATGAGATTTCTGAAATCAGGAGAAATGAATGAAAACTGGAGTGAAGAAATATTAGTAATGCTTGTTATAGAGGAATTTAAGAATAAATCAAGAGCTTGCTATGCATTTACCCATGTAGATCCTAATGGGATATGAACCAAGAATGGAGTGCAATATGGGACTGCTGAGAAAAGGTCACTGAGGGGGAACTGCAGGGTGAGCCCAGCGGCCAGCGTCCCATCCAGCGTCACACTGGCATGACAAGGGAGAGACAGCATGACAGCAGCCAGACCTACTCACCATGTGTCAGCCAAGCTGATTAGGGATGGAGGTGTATGTGGTTCAAGAGCCTTCACTTCCTTGTATCTGACCCCTAGTGATCCAGTTACCATATACCACATTGAACACAGCTGATTTTGATGGACAATATCTTCCCTATTCTTACTATATGGACACCCTATTTTTTCATTCTGTTCACTTTGTTGAAATGCTCCACAATATACTTCTATACTGTGGTGATGGGTTTACTCTATATGACATTTCTTTTTATTTGTACCAATATGGTAACAAACCACTTTATTGTATACAATACAGAAATCCCATCTACAGTTACATCAAGATTTTTCTATACACACTTTTTTTTGGGGGGACTGTGTGTGTGCTCCTGATCCATGCTTGGGTCCTTTCCTCAGCTCCCGTGCTGGACATAATTATCTGGCTGACCTCCGGCAGGTGTTATCGCATGGCCTAGTATCAGCTCTTATGTGAGTACTTTCAGTTATGGCCGTTTATTTGTTCATCATCATCTTTAATCCCTCTACCCCTCCAGTCTGTGGTTATATTAAACTATAATGGTGATTTTTTTTTATCCCCTCTTAGTAAATGGATGCACTTGCTCCTGATGAGTGGATAGAAGTCCACGAAACGTCGTTGAGCCTATTTTGATGCATCCATTTCACATTTATGATTCCAGATGGGTTTTTATTGCTCTACCACCCTGACATAATGTTATGCCTACTCTACTTGAGGGACTGTGATGTATAATATTTACTTTCTGTGTCATGTTGGTGACTATCCTTAATATGTATGTTGATACTTTGTATTTTATATGCCAATGTGCTATTATGCGTTTATATGGGTTGATCCATGCCCTATCTTTGGTCTAATAAAGAATACAATTTTTTACATATGTATATGGTTTTGTTTGGCTCTACCCCACGCACCTCATCTAAAGTCCCCCCTCCCCCCCTCTTTTTTGCAAAAGCAACCAGGAGGCGCAATATTCCCCGTTGCGTCTCATTTAAAGTCCAAAAAATATTCCCTTTTTTCTTTGATGCTTCAGACATATGTTGCAAACAGCAACGGTGCGATCTGCTGCACACGTCTCAAAAAAGGCCCACACCAAAGAACTTTTGAAAAAACGCTCAGAGTCAGCAGCGCCCTGCACATGCGGAGCTCTGCGGTGTGATGCAGTCTGTTGGTTGTCCTTAAGCTGGCCCCTGGAGGGCATCCTGCCTTGTTGGAGATGTGCCTCCTCCTCCTCCCTTCTATCAGGCACCCATATAGAGTCAGTGACCTCATCCTCTCCTCCCTCCTCGCCACTGGAGCAAACCTGGCAGTATGCTGCAGCTGGGGGAACATGACTGCCAGTTTCTTGTTCTTTCTTGGGCACCCCCTCTCTCTGGGCTCACATTACTGCCTTCATCCTCAACCTGGGTACCATCATCGGAGCCTTTAAAATGCCGCGCATCCTCCTGCAGCATGTACCTGACACCGTGGTCGAACAGTTCGGAAGACTCCTAAGGACATGATGGTGGGGCTAGGGAAGGAGTGACTGATGCCATTGAGCCAATGGAATAGGCCGCTTTGGCAGCCAAACTTCTCTTAGCCTGGGTGACAGAGGATGAGGAGGATGAGGACGGCTTTGTGATCCACTCTACCAACTCTTCTGCATGTTATGGCTCAACACGGCCAGCTGTCAAAAAAAAGATCAAGCGTGCCCCACGGCCACGTGCTGAGGATGCACCGTGTCCACGACGAGCACTGTTGGCTGTAGACACAGAGCCTGCTTGCCCTCTTTTAGTGGCCTGTGAGCGTCTGCCTTTCCTTGGTGGCCTTCCAGACATGCTGTAAAATTGGATTAGCAAAACACCGCCTGAAGTTTACTAGAAAAATGACACCAGGAATGGCCTGCAGTCAGGTATAGGCTTGGCTAGACTAGAATGCAGTGGATATATATGTAGGAGACTGTATATACAGTATCTCACAAAAGTGAGTACACCCCACACATTTTTGTAAATATTTTATTATATCTTTTCATGTGACAACACTGAAGAAAGGACACTTTGCTACAATGTAAAGTAGTGAGTGTACAGCTTGTATAACAGTGTAAATTTGCTGTCCCTTCAAAATAATTTAACACGCAGCCATTAATGTCTAAACCGCTGGTAACAAAAGTGAGTACACCCCTAAGTGAAAATGTCCAAATTGGGCCCAAAATGTCAATATTTTGTGTGGCCACCAATATTTGCCAGCACTGCCTTAACCCTCTTGGGCATGGAGTTTAGCAGAGCTATATATATAAAGCCGGGGTGTGTATGTGGGTGTGTGTGTATATGTGTATATGTGTGTGTGTGTGTGTGTGTGTATATATATATATATATATATATATATATATATATATATATACATACTGTAATAGTGAGAGTCCCTGTCACTGTGAAAAGGGATGGAAAATGGACACAGAGTTTGCATGTCAGGTGACTGCAGTGCTACAGAGCATAGCTTTGAAAGGGAGAAAACTGTGTTGGCAGCTTTCTCCAGGTTTTACTATGTTCCAATGGGGCTCTGTAGTTTGGAGATCCTGCAGAGACTTGGGTGGGATGGGATCTCTAACCCTGTGTCCAGGTCTTATGGATAGCAAGCAGGGTGTGTGCCCAGGTGTACACAGCCCATATAACGAGGGGCTAGTGAGAGCAGAGAGTGGAGGAAGGTGGAGTGTGTGCAGCTTGCTGCTGCATCAAGACAGACCTGTGTCTGAAAAGCTGTCTGCCCTGTGTGTGACTACATCCCTGGTAAGAGGGGACTTGGTGTCTGAAGGACTGGGAAGGTTGGGACGGCTAGAAGGGCCTGTGAGACCAGAGAAGGTCTTTTGCACTGTTGAAATATGTTCTGTAACCTTCACCTAACACACAGACACATCTTCTGCTAGAAGCTCTCTGTCTCTACTCCCCCCCGCCCCTCTCAAGGTTTTACTTTTGCAATTGTTCTATTTGTTAGCTTTTAATAACATATTTCTATTTGTTAGTTTTTAATAACCTCTCACACCACCCCTTTCTTATCTATGAATAAAATAACATGTAAAAATACATTTTGGCACTGAATGGACATTTTAACCACTTGACGACCGCTGCACACCGATATACGTCGGCATAATGGCAGTGGTGGGCAAATGGGCATACCTGTACGTCCCCTTTAATTGGCAGGGTGAGCGGGCACCTGCTGCATACAGCGTGACCGTGCCTGTGATGTCCGCCGGTCTCCTGGTGATTGTGTCACGGAGCCTCAGAACGGGGAGATGCCTATGTAAACAAGGCATTTCCCCGTTCTGCCTTGTGACATGACAGAGATCACTGCTCCCTGTCATCGGGAGCAGTGATCGCTGTCATGTCAGTGGTAGCCCACCCCCCCACAGTTAAAATCACTCCCTAGGACACACTTAACCCCTTGATCACCCCCTAGTGTTTAACCCCTTCCCTGCCAGTGTCATTTACACAGTAATCAGTGCATTTTTATAGCACTGATCGCTGTATAAATGACAATGGTCCCAAAATAGTATCAAAAGCGTCCGATGTGTCTGCCAAAATGTCGCAGTCATGATAAAAATCGCAGATCGCCGTCATTACTAATAAAAAAAAATTAATAATAAAAATGCCATAAAACTATCCCCTATTTTGTAGACGCTATAACTTTTACGCAAACCAATCAGTTTACGCTTATTGCGATTTATTTTTTTTACCAAAAGTATGTAGAAGAATACATATTGGTCTAAACTGAGGAAGAAAATTTTTTTCTATATTTATTATAGCAAAAAGTAAAAAAATTTGTTGCTCTTTTTTTGTTTATAGCGCAAAAAATAAAAGTCGCAGAGGTGATCAAATACCACCAAAAGAAAGCTCTATTTGTAGGAAAAAAATGAAGGAAAAGGATTTTGTTTGGGTGCAACATCGCACAACCACGCAATTGTCAGTTAAAGCGACGCAGCGCCAAATCGCAAAAAGTGCTCTGGTCAGGAAGGGGGTATAATCTTCCGGGGCTGAAGCGGTTAAACACAGTGATTGCGTCCTCTGAATCTGTTCCTGCAGCTGCAGTTTTAACTTCTGTTTTTAGAGTCCCAATCAGACATATTTCCATAACACCTAGTGTGCGTTTCTAACTGTGGGGGGAGGGGACTGACTATGACAGATCATGGTTCGTAACTATTAGGAACTCATGATCTGCCTCTCCTTTACTCACACACACACATCCCTGTTCTGCCTCTTGTGGCCAGCGGTCATCGCGACCGCCGGTCACGAGCATCGGCAACCCCCGCAGTGAAGTGGGCGCGCCCCTGCTATCCCGCTTAAAGGAACTGATGTACAGCTACTATGGCTAGCAGGACTGTGCCAACCTGCCACAGTATAATGACGGCAGCTGATCGGCAAGCGGTTAAAGTTCATGTGCCTGTAAAGACAGGTGTCCCAATACTTTGTATGTGTGTGCTAAAATGCATTGAAGTAATTTTTCTGAAAAGTTAAATTTGATAAATCATTGTGCAAATGTTATGGAATATAAAGAATTGCAAAATTCTTCTGCTTTGAGAAAATAAATACTTTTTTTGGGCTGTTGCAGTAATTTCTAAGTCTAGTCTAACACTAAAATCGCTACACCTATAGACATCCACAATTCAACACTAACCTATATATCCCTGCAAAGAAAAAAAAAAATCAGTACACATACCTTTTCTGAAGCCGTTCCGATCCCCTGCTGAGCTGTCCGCGGTGGCTTTACTGTGTGGGCGGGTGCAGAGGACACAGCCGACAACGGAAGCCCCATAGAAAGTCTATGAGTGACATCACTCCCCATTCATTTCACAGCCGTTGTCTTCTGTCCATTTATCTTCAGTGCAGCTGAGGCTGCAGAGAAAAAGACTGGGGAATTTGTGTCCTCAGTCTTTTTCCCTGTCTCAAAGGGGAGACGTCAGGGGCCTGTTTAGGCTACTGGTATCTCATCAAAGCCACCCCCCAACAGGGCTGATAAAAAAAAAAAAAAAAGAATTGTAATAAATAGTTATTTAAAGGTTAAATTGTAAAAATAATTTTAAAAACACTGATGTCGTCCACCCCCCCCCCCAAAAAAAAGAAAGCATTGTAAAAAAAAAACTAAATGACAAAAAATATATAAATTGTAAAGAAAAAATAAAATAAAAATAAAAAAACTGACACCATCCACAGCCCCCCCCCCCCAAAAAAAATAATAAAAAACTACTGATACTGTCTACTGACACCGTACAGCCATAACCGTCCACAGTGCCCCCCACCTGCAAGCAAAGCACTGGGGAAAATATTATTAAAAATAAAATGGTAAAAAAAAATATAAAATAAATTAATAAAAAATAAAAAAAAATACTGACACTATCCACTGCCCTCACAAAATCCTTGTAAAAAAAATACAGAAATAAAATTATAAAAAATAAACAAAAAAAAATTGACACTGTCTATTGCTTTACTGACACCATCCTGCACACACTACCCACCACCATATACTCCACACTCTTCTCCCTTAGCTGGTCATTATATTAGTGTCACTGTTGATGTCAGTCAGTTAAGCCGGCCATAAATGATTAGAATCTTGCCTGGTTTAGCAGGGACCGGCTAAGATTCGAACCAACTATGGGTAGGCTGATTGTACCCAAGTGATAGATTGACTTGAGTACAATCTGCCTGTCCCATTGTTACATGCAATTATTTTTTTGAGGCAAGTTTGGGGGAGGGGTGGGGTTGAGGGTGGGGCTGAAGGGGGCCCCGCCAGGTAGGCTGTATGGGGCCACATCAGCGGCCCTGCCGGAGCAGCTTCAGGGAAAGTTTATATATACTGATTTTTTCTTTACAGGACTAATTAGCTTAGTGTTAGATCATGGATATCTGTAGATGTGGAGATTTTAGGGTGGACTTACACTAACATGCGTGCAAAAATTATAAAATTGTTAAAAAAAAGGTAAAATCAGGTTGATTCTGTGATCAGAGAAATGTGGGATCACATGATGACATTCTGCCCCCCCCTCCCCCTGTACACTCTATTTATTCACTATAAAATATATAAATAGATACATTGTATCTCATCTAATACTGTGTACAGCCAATCAGAACACAGAGACACACCCAGACCGCGCCCACCACTGCACACGGCTCATAGGACTGGACTACATACATGGGACTGACATATAGCTTGCCAATTGGTTGAGTATATAGTAGGTGTCAGAGGAGAGAGAGTGCGGAGATGATGGTTACATTGTATGTTAGAGCACAGAGAGGAGCCGGGGATCTGTACAGGACTGTGACCGATCGGATAGCGGAGATGTGAGATGAGAAGAGCGGGGAGTGTCCGGAGATTTAATCTGACATCGGAGAGAAAACACACCGGAGGAACCGACTGACTTCCACTTCCCGGAGCTGTGTGTGTGCTGCCACCTAATGGAGGAATAGGGGGAACTACAGTTCTGATTATATTTCAGTTTCTGGAGCTCTGTGTTTGTGCTGCCACCTAATGGAGGAAAAGGGGGAACTACAGTTCTGATTATATTTCAGTTTCTGGAGCTCTGTGTTTGTGCTGCCACCTAATGGAGGAAAAGGGGCAACTGCAGTTCTGATTATATTTCAGTTTCTGGAGCTGTGTGTGTGTGTGCGCTGCCACCTAATGGAGGAATAGTGGGAACTGCAATTCTGATTATATTTCAGTTTCTGGAGCTGTGTGTGTGTGCTGCCACCTAATGGAGGAATAGTGGGAACTGCAGTTCTGATTATATTTCAGTTTCTGGAGCTGTGTGTGTGTGCTGCCACCTAATGGAGGAAGAGGGAATTGCAGTCCTGATCTGTTGTTGGATCAGTGAAGGTATTTTAGGATTTATCTGATGTTTCTGGTTTACAATCTTCCCCATTTGCTGCAAATCACCCGAGAAATATTAGTTGCTGTTATTGCAGCTGTGCATGGCAATCGAATTGGCTTCTGTCTTCAGCTTGTTCAATCAGGCTTTGAAAATGTTATATAGAAGCTGATTGGTTGCCATGCACAGCTGCTCTGGCCTTAGTAAACCCCCTCAGCAGTGGGGGAACTACCAGGGTCACACTTGTGCCCTGGTGTTCTGCCACTGTGGGGGGCCCTGGGCCCATCCCCCAGCATAACCTGGCCTAGGTACTCTGTGCTTATTCCTGGAGCTCAGTGCTGGAACAAGTTCAGCTCTGGTTTCTTGCCTAGCGGGGTGTGCCAGTGTGGACACCCGAGCCACCTGCCCGGGGTCCCGCATGTGGCAATCACCCCCTCTGTGGTAGGTAGCTGGCGTATCTCATACCGACTGCCTGCACAGTACAGACCTGCTGAAGCCGGCTTCTCCTCCTTGGCTCTGATGTTTTCCTGTACACAGACAGGAGGAGCCGGTGTTCCGTCAGAATAGGCAACCCACCAGAATAGGTAACGGAAGTGACATACTATACTGCGCATGTGTAGTAGGTTTGCTATTCTGACAGAACACCTGCAGTCATAAGGCAGCAGCGGACATCTTACTACACCCAACTATGTCTTGAATTTCACAGTAATTTTAGCAATAAAGTTAGTGTGTGTGTGTGTATATATATATATATATATATATATATATATATATATATATATATATATATATAAAATATATTGACATCTGTGATGCCAGGAGGGGAGGGGGGAGTGTCTACAACCCAGAGATATAATGGAGCCCCCCTTCCCTCATACACCCCACTGTCATCACTGATTACCATTCCTGCGTACCAGTGATCGGAGATCAGTCATTTCGTCCATTACATTACACACATCACTGACCCCTCCCCTACGAACATCACTGACCCCCCCATCCCACCACTAACATCACTGACCCCACATCCCACCACCAACATCACTGACCCCCATCCCACCTATGACATCACTGACTCCCCCATCCCATCACCAACATCACTGACCCCTCCCCCACCCCACCAACTGAAACGCCCCCCGGAATGTGCACTCACCCCATACACAGGAGAAGTCGGTGGACAGATCATGGCTCGCTCGGTCGGTTGGTGGTGTGCTCGGTGTCCAGACTATATACTGATCACTGACTATTACCGAATACATTCAGCATCTCAGGTACTATTATGTAAAGCACAAAGTAACAAAGATAGATGAGTTGTATGCTTTTCCTCCTCCTGGCAGATGACTTGTATGCTTTTTCTCCTCACACGAAACTGAAAGATCTTTTGACCTGACCAGACACCTACCTCCCTTTTCTATAAATATCATCTGTTTCCACATATAATCATACAGCAGAATCTCCTCCTCCCCTATTCCATCCCACCCCCTATAGATCATGTTATGTAATATGGAACCCCAAATATCCCCCACATACTGCTGACCAGTGGCAGCTGGTGAAGTTTTAGGATGGGGGCCCCAGATCCTGCCCTTCCTTTTTGACTCCTCCCACTTTTCATAAGCCCACCCCTTATATAATCCACCCACACCATCCCCTGTATAACACTTGCTTCCACCCATAGTGTCAGGAATATACAGCTCAGCATCACAGGACAGAGTATACAGCCCCAGAATCACAGGACAGAGTATATAGCTCAGGCTCACAGATCAGAGTATATAGCTCAGGCTCACAGGACAGAGTATATAGCTCAGCCTCACAGGACAGAGTATACAGCTCAGCCTCACAGGACAGAGTATACAGCTCAGCCTCACAGGACAGAGTATACAGCTCAGCCTCACAGGACAGAGTATACAGCTCAGCCTCACAGGAGAGAGTATACAGCTCAGCCTCACAGGACAGAGTATACAGCTCAGCCTCACAGGACAGAGTATACAGCTCAGCCTCACAGGACAGAGTATACAGCTCAGCCTCACAGGACAGAGTATACAGCTCAGCCTCACAGGACAGAGTATACAGCTCAGCCTCACAGGACAGAGTATACAGCTCAGCCTCACAGGAGAGAGTATACAGCTCAGCCTCACAGGAGAGAGTATACAGCTCAGCCTCACAGGAGAGAGTATACAGCTCAGCCTCACAGGAGAGAGTATACAGCTCAGCCTCACAGGAGAGAGTATACAGCTCAGCCTCACAGGAGAGAGTATACAGCTCAGCCTCACAGGAGAGAGTATACAGCTCAGCCTCACAGATCAGGGTATATAGATCAGCCTCACAGATCAGGGTATATAGATCAGCCTCACAGATCAGGGTATATAGATCAGCCTCACAGATCAGGGTATATAGATCAGCCTCACAGATCAGGGTATATAGATCAGCCTCACAGATCAGGGTATATAGATCAGCCTCACAGATCAGGGTATATAGATCAGCCTCACAGATAAGGGTATATAACTCAGCCTCACAGGACAGGGAATATAGCTCATCCTCCTAGATCGGGGTATATAGCTCAGCCTCACAGATTGGGGTATATAGCTCTGGTGATCAGACTCAGAAAACACAATTGGTTGGCACTTGTGGGGATATGGTATTGTTTTTTTAACTTTGGATAGTAAAACTTTTTTCTGACAGTAAATACCTTATACAGCCCACTTCCTGTTTCTTGTCTGGTCTTTGGTGTAGGCTTATGACATCATGCACAACTCTCTCTCTCCCACTCTCCTGAGAATTTGCCAGTAAGGGAGTGGGGATGAGTCATAAAAGGGCCAATGAAAGCTACAGAGCTGGAAGTTTGCCTCTGTGTGTCTGTGTAAATCCAGGAAGTGAACAGGCAGCAGCTTCAGCTGCCCACAGTTAAAATGGATGCAGCCAGACTCAGCAGGGAGAGATTTCTGCATATTTGGCAAGTACAGAATCACAGTATATATAAAATAATATGCAAAGTGGTTGGAGGGAAGCTTTGGAATGGCAAAGTTGTTTTTATTACAAATTATGTGAGCAGACTGCAGTTCCTCTTTGATGGTTTTCGTTGGGATTTACATACAGCAAAGCCAATTTCCTTTAGGCGATGTCTTATGCCCCGTACACACGGTCGTATTTTCCGATGGAAAATGTCCGATCGGAGCGCGTTGTCGGAAATTCCGACCGTGTGTAGGCTCCATCGGACATTTTCCATTGGATTTTCCGACACACAAAGTTGGAGAGCAGGAGATAAAATTTTCCGACAACAAAAACCGTTGTCGGAAATTCCGATCGTGTGTACACAAATCCGACGGACAAAGTGCCACGCATGCTCAGAATAAATAAAGAGATGAAAGCTATTGGCCACTGCCCCGTTTATAGTCCCGATGCACGTGTTTTATGTCACCGCGTTTAGAATGATCGGATTTTCCGACAACTTTGTGTAACCGTGTGTAGGCAAGACAAGTTTGAGCCAACATCCTTTGGAAAAAATCCTAGGATTTTGTTGTCGGAATGTCCGAACAAAGTCCGACCGTGTGTACGCCCTATTAGAGTTCGGTGACAGACATTGACTCCAGTTGTGCATTTCCACAACAACCTTCTCATTTGATTGGTACTTGGTCCAGATTTTAGACACAGCTGACTGGGAATAACAAATATTCTGTGAGGATTTACCTTCTTGAAGAAGTTTTATAATCCTCTCCTTTGGCATGAATCATGGCTCCAATACGAGAGATGTTAGTTCAAACAATCAGGTTGGTGCAACAACTCACCAAGATGTGGAAGTTCTCTTTAAGTGCTTAAAGACCGACTACCACAGATATACTGAGGCAGGTCGGCTCTATTGTGCGAAACAACGTACCTGTATGTCATTTACTGCAATAGACAGCGGAGGTTTGCGCGCCATTTGGCCAGAAGGGGAGCCAATCCGCGGGTCCGGCGGGACCCGCCGATCATTCCCCAGAGAGGCAGAACGGCGATCTGCCTTGTCATTCTGACAAGGGAGAACACAGCAGTCTTGTCTTCCTGCAAAGTAGGAACACAGATTTCTGTGTTCACCCAGTCAGTCCATCCCCCACACACTTAGAAAGCATCTCCTAGGAACACGCTTAACCCTTTGATTGCCCCAGGTGTTAACCCCTTCCTGTCATTAGTACAGTGACAGTATATAATTTTAGCACTTATCACTGTATTATTGTCACTGGTTCCCAAAAAAGTGTCAGTTAGGAGTCTGATTTGTCCACTGCAATGTGGCAGTCCCGTTATAAAATCACTGATCGCCGCCATTACTAGTAAAAAAAAAATGATAAAAATGCCATAAAAATATTCACTATTTTGTAGACATGATAACTTTTGCACAAACCAATCAATATACACTTATTGGGATTTTTTTTTTTAAATATTGATTTTTTTTTTTCAAAATTGTTGCTCTTTTTTTGTTTATAGCGCAAAAAATAAAACCGCAGGAGTGATCAAATACCACCAAAAGAAAGCTCTATTTGTGGGAAAAAAAGGAGATTGATTTTATTTGGGTACAGCGTCACACAACTGCGCAATTGTCATTTAAAGTAACGCAGTGCTGTATCGCAAAAAATGGCCTGGTCAATAATGGGGTAAAACCTTCCGGAGCTGAAGTGGTTAACTGCAGACTAATTAGGAGATGTAATCTGATGCAGATATTTAATTTAAAACTGCAAAATCCATGGTGATTACAGAATATGTTCCTCAGCATTGAGTAATTCCATATTTTTTTCCTCTACTTGCTCTGCAAAAACAGTTGAAATTGACTACAGTTTTCTTTCTTTAAAGTGGTGTTCCGGCCAAAATTATACTTTTTAAATAAAAATACCCCTATAATACACAAGCTTAATGTATTCTAGTAAAGTTAGTCTGTAAACTAAGGTCTTTTTTGTTCGTTTATAGCAGTAGTTTGTTATTTTATAAACTTACAGCAGGCCGTGGCCATCTTAAGTGTGGGCATCTGAAGCCAGACTGTATTTCTTCCTGGATCTCATCCTTGCAGATCTCGCACATGCTCAGTGCAGCACAAGCAGCGTAATAGGTTTCAGGTCAGGTTTCCATAGCAACGGCAGTGTCAGGGGAAGTTGCCGCCCCTTCCCAGAAGGCATTGCAAACAGGAAATGATGCGATGGGCCGCGCCCAGGGAGGAGGAAGTGAAAAATGAATACAGCAGATATACAGTAGGTGCTCAGAAAAAAAATAAAAAAATATCCAATTCGTTTGCAGTGCACAGTTTAGTGAGGGATGCTGAAGAGTTGTAAAAGTGGGTGGAAATCCACTTTAAGTTTTTCTTAAAGCCAGAAGGTTGGAATGCTGAATGAAAATAGTTTTGAGGCAAAGCTGCGATTGTTTTTTTTGAACATTTTCCAAGAGTGGTGATTCCATACTTTTTGCCAGGAGTTGTAGAAGCGCGGTGGTAATGTATATTAAATTCCCCCGCTTGACATTGAAGGAGCCAGGAAGACCAACAGCCTGCTGCAGCAACTGGACTGGCCCAGGACAGCCCCATGCCACACAGCCACCACAATGCCCATTCCACCTGGCTTGCCTGCCCACTGCCCCACTCCTTCACTTCTCTCAGAGCCAGCCAGGGTATCTAATGCTCTCTTTCTCCTAAGTCAGTCTGTGTGTGCGGGTGTCTCTGTGTGCGGGAGTCTCTCAATATTCATGTTGTGACCCCAGGAGAACAGGGGTAAAAGGAAATGCTGAGTCCGGTGTGGTTGTACGGTGAGTCTGGTTAGTGCAGTCCCGACTGGGGTTCACGGTCACCCTGTGCCCCTAATAGACACAGGGTGACTTACACATAGGAGGAGCTGGACAAGGAGCTTCCAGAGGTCTCTAAGGTAAGCCGAGTTCCACAAACCCCCCGCCCAAAGTGACTCCCGTCACACGTGTCACATGACCTATTTGCATACATTATTGGATGGAATCCTATTAAGAGCATTTCATGAATTTAAAAAATCAAATGTGAGATAACGACCAAGCTTCATTAAAGTCAATTTAATAATAATGAAAATAAATAATCTCCGGGTACAGACACTCAATATTTGAAGAATGTAGAAAAGAACAATCAGAGGAACTGATAGAATGTTTTTCACTCATCAATGTAAATCATTTGAAAAATTAAAGTAAAAGGAACTCGCTGCTCCAGGTGAAGTAGATGAGCCCGATGGAACCTCCGTGTGATGTGCTCTGTACATGTAATAGAGAGGGAGGAGGCTCTGTACATGTAATAGAGAGGGAGGAGGCTCTGTACATGTAATAGAGAGGGAGGAGGCTCTGTACATGTAATAGAGAGGGAGGAGGGGCTGTACATGTAATAGAGAGGGAGGAGGCGCTGTACATGTAAAAGAGAGGGAGGAGGGGCTGTACATGTAATAGAGAGGGAGGAGGATCCATACATGTAATAGAGGGGGAGGAGGCTCTGTACATGTAATAGAGAGGTTGGAGGCTCTGTACATGTAATAGAGAGGGAGGAGGGGCTGTACATGTAATAGGAAGGAGGGGCTGTACATGTAATAGAGGGGGAGGAGGCACTGTACATGTAATAGAGAGGGAGGAGGCGCTGTACATGTAATAGAGAGGTAGGAGGGGCTTTACATGTAATAGAGGGGGAGGAGGCTCTGTACATGTAATAGAGAGGGAGGAGGGGCTTTACATGTAATAGAAATGGAGGAGGGGCTGTACATGTAATAGAGAGGGAGGAGGCGCTGTACATGTAATAGAGAGGGAGGAGTCTCTGTACATGTAATATAGAGGGAGGAGGCTCTGTACATGTAATAGAGAGGGAGGAGGCGCTGTACATGTAATAGAGAGGGAGGAGGGGCTGTACATGTAATAGAGAGGGAGGAGGCACTGTACATGTAATAGAGAGGGAGGAGTCTCTGTACATGTAATAGAGAGGGAGGAGTCTCTGTACATGTAATAGAGAGGGAGGAGTCTCTGTACATGTAATAGAGAGGGAGGAGGGGCTGTACATGTAATAGAGAGGGAGAAGGGGCTGTACATGTAATAGAGAGGGAGAAGGGGCTGTACATGTAATAGAGAGGTAGGAGGGGCTTTACATTTAATGGAGAGGGAGGAGGGGCTGTACATGTATTAGAGGGGGAGGAGGCACTGTACATGTAATAGAGAGGGAGGGGGCTCTGTACATGTAATAGAGAGGGAGGAGGCTCTGTACATGTAATAGAGAGGTAGGAGGGGCTTTACATGTGATAGAGAGGGAGGAGGTGCTGTACATGTAATAGAGAGGGAGAGGGGGCTGTACATGTAATAGAGAGGGAGGAGGCTCTGTACATGTAATAGAGAGGGAGGAGGCTCTGTACATGTAATAGAGAGGTAGGAGGGGCTTTACATGTGATAGAGAGGGAGGAGGCGCTGTACATGTAATAGAGAGGGAGGAGGGGCTGTACATGTAATAGAGAGGGAGGAGGGGCTTTACATGTGATAGAGAGGGAGGAGGCTCTGTACATGTAATAGAGAGGTAGGAGGGGCTTTACATGTGATAGAGAGGGAGGAGGGGCTGTACATGTAATAGAGAGGGAGGAGGGGCTGTACATGTAATAGAGAGGAAGGAGGGGATGTACATGTAATAGAGGGGGAGGAGGCTCTGTACATGTAATAGAGAGGGAGGAGGCTCTGTACATGTAATAGAGAGGGAGGAGGGGCTGTACATGTAATAGAGAGGGAGGAGGCTCTGTACATGTAATAGAGAGGGAGGAGGCTCTGTACATGTAATAGAGAGGGAGGAGGGGATGTACATGTAATAGAGAGGGAGGAGGGGCTGTACATGTAATAGAGAGGGAGGAGGGGCTGTACATGTAATAGAGAGGGAGGAGGGGCTGTACATGTAATAGAGAGGGAGGAGGCTCTGTACATGTAATAGAGAGGGATGAGGCTCTGTACATGTAATAGAGAGGGAGGAGGCTCTGTACATGTAATAGAGAGGGAGGAGGCTCTGTACATGTAATAGAGAGGGAGGAGGCTCTACATACATAATATAGAAGCTTTGCATGTAGAAGGGTCACATCACATCCATTGGGCTGCATTGCTCACATCCGGCTCAGTGCAATGATGAGATGAAATCTATTTCTCTGATTGGTCCGGTTATCATCAATGAGGGGTACAGTGACAGTTTTATGACATTACTTCCTATCATTGTATGATGTCATTGGTCAATATTTGATTATTTATACAAATAAAGATTACTAATATAATTCCATTCTACCTCTTCCTCCTTTTTTGTTTTGTAGGGGGTTTTGTGTAAATCATCGATGAATAGTATGAATGATGCCATTGCTGATCCTCAAAAAATGCTGTTTATGGACGGGTGAAGTCCTTATATGTAGATTGTTCTGAGTGAGTGACTCTGGTGAAGTTGGAGGATGACCATCATAGCCAGGAGATGAGTATATGAGACATTAATGAAGGCCGACTCCATAGTCCTCTCAGGGAATGACTCCTTTAAAGGGGAACCCCAACACTCCCTGATCATCCAATGGGATTACAGAGGGTGTAATACGGGGAAATCACACATTGGGGGAAATTTTATCAAAACTGGAACAGATGGAATCTGGAGCATCTGTGCCTGGCAACCAATCAGCTTCTGTCTTTTACTTTCAAAGCTTACTAAACAAGAATGAACTGAGGATCTGATTTGTTGCCATGCACAGTTACTCTGATTGTACAATCTCCTTTAGATCCACCAATATCCATGTAGTATGAAGACCTGCCTGATTGTAATATGAGGGCCGACCTGAACTGTTCAAGCCATTGGCATTCATAGTTTTGGTAAATCTAAAGCTGATTGTATAAAGATTGTGCGGTCAGATTGTAATATGTATGGTGAGCTTTGTGTCCATGGGCTTTACCTCCCATCAGAACTGCTCCTCTCCCCATACAAATCTATGGGGGATATAAAACCCACCTAAAGTAGGTCAGTTGCACCTGTCGGTGAACTGCACCTGTACATGTCCAACCTCCAGGATCAACACTCTGAACATTATGTCCCAGCACCTGTCACCTTAAAGGATAAGTTCACCTTTTCACAAAAAAGTGAAAAGGTGAATACACACCCTCCCTAACCCGATTCCCAATGTACTTACCTCTATGAGTAATGAGCTGTTAGTGCCCATGCAGCCAGTGCAATGTGCCAGGCATTTGAAAGCCCCACTTTTCCTCCACTTTCGGCTTCCAGGATAGACCTGAGTGATTCTGATTGGTCCACATGGGCAAATGACTGCTTTGATCAATCAGAATTGCTCTGATCCATTCGGAAGCCCTACAGAAAGAAGGGGAAGATTCATTATATTGTCACCTGTACTGTACATTTCCAATCTCCAGGATCAAGACTCTGAACATTATGTCACCCTAAAGTGTAAGTTCACCTTTTCACAAAATATTAGGAACACACATCCTCCCCACCCCACCCCTACTGTACTTACCTCTATGGGTGATTAGCTGTCAGTTCCCACACAGTGTTCAGTGATTTGAAATCCCCGCTCTTCTTCCTCTTGTTTCCTCATGGTTTCTGGGATGCACCAGTGTGATTCTGATTGGTCGGTGCGGACTGCTTTGACCAGTCAAAATCACACAAATCCATTCCAGAAGCCCTTAAAAAGAAGAGGAAGAAGAGTGGGAATATCAAATGACCGGATTGCTACACCTGTTGTGTGGGCAGTGATAGATAATCACCTATGGAGGTAAGCACAGCAGGTACCGAGGGGGTGGGGAGGGTATAGGCAGGGCTGGGACAAGGGGTGGGCAGGAGGGACGGCTGCCCTGGGCACTGTGGTATTATGTGAGGTGGGAGGTGCACCACAAGGTGATTGGGAGGAGGGGATTTATGTTGGGAGGGGGGAATTTGGGGTGCGGCAGGGGGTAAGAATTGTTCTAGGAGGTGAGATTTGTAGAGGTGTGTTAGGAGTGGTGATTTGGGGGGATTTATGTTGGAAAGAGGGATGGGGAAGAGGATTTGTGCTAGGAGCGGGGATTTGAGGGCATTTGTGTTAGGATAGGGGAGTAAAATTTGTGCTGGGAGGGGGGAATCTGGAGTTGGGGGGGAAAGGATTGGTGCTGGAAGCGGAAATTTGAGGGGTAGAGGATTTTTGCTAGGAGGGGGGACTTTTTTGGTGGGGGTGGGTGGGTGTTTGTGCTGGGGGCATACTGGGAGAGAGGATGTGAGGGGAGATGGGGGGGCAAAGATTTGTGCTTTCAGCAGATGAGCGGATTTGTACTGGTAGGATGGGGAATTTCTGCTTAGAGGGTAAGAATGGTCCCCAATTTTATCTAGGGGGAGGTTTGCTGACACATAATGCTTATACATATGGGGGGTGCAATTTGAAATTTGTTCACCCTGGGCTCTAGATGACCTTGTCCTTGGCACTGGGTGTAGGAGGTGTCTTATCATTCAACATCAGTACCTGACCTCACAAATTCCCACAGACACCCCAAAACCTTGTGGCGAGCCTTTCCATGAAACTGGAGTTTATTATAGCTGCAAAGGGAAAGGTAAGGGGGGCAACTCCATAATTATGTCCATGGATTTGGAATGGGAAATCCAACAACCTGATATTGGGGTGATGATCCGGTGTACACAGACTTTTGGTCATATAATGAATCTTGTAACAACGATATTCCTCTCCAAAGTTAGGACGTATGCGACGGTCCGGAAGTGGTTAATCAGCTTTTTCCTGCTCTCCTCTATAGACATCTTCAATTAAACTCACAACTAGTAAAATTTTTAGAGCTTGAATGCCAGGATTTTTTTTAAACACATGTTAAATAATGTTTTTCTAATTGGGCTTCAATAATTCTGCAAGTACAGGAAAATACCTGTGACGGGAGTCACTTTGGGTGGGGGGCCGTGAAACCCAGAATCCCTTAGGGAGGTTGGGAAACCCTTGTTTCAGCTCCCCATGCACCCCCTATGTCTAAGTCATCCCGTGTCTCTAATAGGGGCACAGGGTGACCAAGACTAATCGGACTCGCTGTACAACCACACTGGAATGTTTTGTGTGTGTGTGTGTGTGTGTGTATATATATATATATATATATATATATATATATATATACACACATATATTGTATATTGTCTCATACTATGGTGTGCTCTGTGTTGGGTCGTCTGGGATGTGGCTGTGGCTGTATTCCATTATTCTATTGTGTCTGTCTGCTTTGGGTATTATGGGATGTGTATGTAGATTAGCTGTGAGAGGGGAGGGGGCAAATTCCTCCAACAGCTCTCCCTGCTGATTGGACAGTCTACTGAGGAAAAGTTTGAATATCTCTGTGTACCTGTGTTTCAATAAACAGTCCCATGTTGCAGTTTTGTAACTGAGCTAGTCTCGCCTGGTTCTTACAATATATGGGCTGTAATATCTGATATCTGAAGTTCCAGACTGGAGGGAGCAGTGTGCTGATCGAGGCACTCAAGTGGAATGTGGGACCTTCCTTTACAATACCTAACAAAGAAAAAACATCCCAGCACTCTGAAATCAAGCACTAAAAATATTGTAACCAGGTTGTAAGTATTTGCAGTCAAGATATCCACCTGAGGAAATCCCCCGGTATTGTGCAGACAATAAAGTAAAATTCAAAAGAGCAAATTTCACAACCCAACCGCAGTCAAATCTTGAATAAGTCCTCCTGATAATGCTTCTTCTTTCTGCGGCTCAAAAACCTCAGCACTCTGAATGTACACTGCGCTCATGAACTTGACAAGCCCCATATAGGAGGGATCAGAAATCTTGAGGTGATCTGCACAGCTTGCAGTCAAATCATTGCAAAGTGGCAACCAGCTTGCAAGGATCCATGACCACTAGGGGGAGATATGACCACACAGAGCGCTCCATCAGTAGTATAACCAGAATTGATTTATTTAAAACAAAATATCCACTTACATTAAAGTAGAACTAAAGTAGGCATTTTTTTTCATTTGGAATAGAGTAATGGAGGGTTATAACCCCATGCCCTGTTTGTTTATGCCATTTATATCACACTTGGGAGATTTCCCTTCACTTCCTGTCCAATAACCAATGCAGGCAGTGGGAGGAAATCCCTTAAAGTGAAGGAATCCTCAGTTGTCACTGAAACTAGGGTCCCCATTAAAGGATTTCCCCTCTATTGCTGTTCTGGGGAAGACCAACATTTTGGATTTTTTAATGCCCAGTTGTAATGATAATGGTACACAGGACAAAGACCTAACAGGGGTTCTAATCCCTCTTCACTCTATCCAAAATGAAAACAAAGAAAATCCTCCACCCACAGTGTGATACTAGCTATCTTTGTCCATTCTGCTGCAAAAGAGCACAGGCAGTAGGGAGCAGGCAGTATGGCTCTGATGCAAAGGGAACCACCATCGGCTTCCTAGATGACAAGTGGCAGAGGCTCAGGATGTCAAACAGCTCCACGGCTGGTTCTGGGATACCATCTACTGCATTAGTACAGGCAACGCGTTTCCAGGGTACCACCCTCTTTTTCAAGCCTGTTGAGAGGGGCTCCGGCATGTCTCTATTGGTTCAAATCTTCGAAAGTGTAAATGCAAACTATACTGCAGACTAGGGAATAAATCACTCAGCCTGCAATTACTGAACTATGACCAACCAAATCCAGTACCTCCTATAAAGTAGAAGTGTGTAAAGATACAACCATTCTGGTAATAATTGGTATGATCTCACTTGTCCACACAGCCTATATCTAGTCCCTTCTTCTTATTATTCAAGGTCAGCAGGTAACTATTAAAGGTCTACCATTCTACGCAGGTTACTGAACTCAGGTCTCTAACTATTGATGTACTGTTTCTCCTGGGGAAAAAATGATAAAGCACCATAATACTTGCTGTGAGCATGAGCAGGACCTTTGTTGTTCCCACTGGCTGTTGTCTTCCCTTCAATCAGTCAGTGAGTGCCTCTGCCTCACACAGATGTGTATTGTGTGTGTGTGTGTGTGTGTGTGTGTGTGTGTGTGTGTGGGTGGGGGGGTCATCTCACTTCCCTTTTCAATGCATTTGTCCCTCATTAGACAAAGTGTATTAGGTACTTTGTCCCATCTTCCTATGTGCTAAGACTAGCTGTCATGTCAGAAAGAACATCTCCACTGCCATCTGACAACCCAGCTAGCAAGGAGACAACTGTCCATGAGCATAAGGGGGAAGTCTATGGTTTATTTGGCAATGTCTCCTCTCTGCCATCTCTTAGAAGCCCCCCACCTGGCTACACAAATATTCTCCGTCACTCCCCCAATGGCAGCTACTCAAATGGTTATGTAGGAAGGTGAAGGGAGAGGCAGAGGAGCTGGCCCAGCACAGACACTAATAATACACTCCCAGAAGAGTAGAGGGCTATGACATGCAAGGAGGGAGGGGGCTGTGCTAAGAAAATGACTCTTCCTGTAGTAGTCACATTTTCTAGCAAGTTCAGAGGCACATTGCAAGCGAATTACATTTATTGAAAGCAAAAACCCGGAAAGTAAGCATTTAAAATACTGTATTTTTTTTGTTTTTACCTGCAATTTATTGTTGACAGGGTTTTATCACACAATTCCATAGTAACTATAGATGTATGGAGGGAAATGTTGGTGCATCATACTACAGGACCCCAAACTGGGCCCTCTGTTACCCAAGAAACTCATAGCTATGAGTAAGCACTTGTTATGAGTGCGAAACGCGTCAGTTGATCTCTGTACACTTCTGCTGTAGTGTCTTGTACACTTTTGTGATCCAGCTTTCTATCAATAAAGGCACTTATCATCAGACCGGTGTGCGGCTTCCAGATCTCTTCGTCTTTCCTTGATACAAACCAGATACTCTATAATCCAAAGATTTAATTTAGGGGTATTGAACTAAAATTTATGGAGATCCAATTGGTAAAATTTTCTTCTGGCCGAGGTTTGAATCTCATGTTTGCCCTAAAACACATCACCACTCCCCTTTACATCACAACCCCTGTACAGCAGTGTGTGCAGCCTACCGTTCACATCATAACCCCCTTTACATCACATTTACCTCTTTACATCAGTGTCCTTAGTCCCCCTTTACATCATAGCCCCCTCTTTACAACACTGTCCTCAGCCCCCTTCACATCACAGCCCCCCCTTCACATCAGTGTTCACAGTCCCCCTTTACATCACAAATCCCCTTCACATCACAATCCCACAGTGTCCTCAGTTTCCCTTTAATCTCTGCACAGGGTGATTAGGGTGTGCCCAGGCACACCTGGCACACCCTGTGCTCACACCTCTGTCCGCTTCATTTGGAAAGACTCCATCTGTCTGGTCAGATCTGCAGCATATCCTGCCCCCTGCCCTGTGGTGAGGGTGACAGTGGTGGCTGGGTGGGAGACCCTGGAGAGGACAACCAGCTACTAAGTGGCAGGGACATAACAGTCACTTGGTCTGGGTCTGGATTGCAGCCCAGCGTGGATCCCTGGTATAAATGAAGAACTTGAGGTCAATGCTAATTATAAAACCTATTTTGCTTTCCAGTGTGATGGATTAGATACATCTTCCCTTTTTCCTCTGATACCCATTTGTAATGATTTCTTTTTCATATGTATCTATATCAGGGGTAGACAACACCCGGCACGGCACACAAAGCCTCTTTTGCCGGCACTCGACTTCCTCCCCATCAGCAGAGCAGCGCAGGGAAGTGTCAGTGAGACACGAATGCATTCCAATTTCAGACTTCCCCACACCACACTGAGGGGGAGGCACTGCACCCCCACACATTGTAAAAGATGGGAAACATTGTTTGGTTCTATAACTTTGCTGTAGCTACAATCGTCAGCTTTTGTGATGGGGAAGAGATTGGGTGCAGTTCTGCTAGGGGGGGCGGTCCCTGATTCCAGAAGGAGGAGGACTGTGATTGGCTACTGCTAAAGCCAATCACAATCCTGCTAGCCCCACCCACCATCTGGAGGAAGATGACTCGCTTGGTTGCCACTACCAATCTCAGAAAGAAGAGATTTCACTGATTGAGAAAAACCCAATCAGGGGACAGTTTACTGTTGAGCTTCTGGGAACTTTGTTAAAATGATTCCTGAACCTTTGTGTCACTTACTACTGAACCCCAACACTCTGTGTCCCTTTAAGCCACCGCCAGTATTCAGCACAATGAAAATCACACCCAACTTTTCCTGTGGTGCAGAGCGCCGCACTTTTTCTCAGCTGCGGGGGACCAACTTATGATCCTGTACACAGGCCCACTGCTTTCAGAAAATACCCCTGACCTGAGCTCATCATTGTGCATCCATTCCAGATGCTTGTATGTGACATCACATATATCATATACATTACATACATTACATACATCACATACATCCCATACATAATATACATCACATACAAACATGTGGGCTGGATGCGAGACGTGGATCAGCAGGATGAGTGTGCCAGGACAGGTAGATGTGTCTCATCTCTGCTTCCTTTCACCACTCTGCATATCACACATATCATAGATGAGAAGAGGGTACAGCGGTGGGGATAATGAGCAGGAGGGGTTCAGAGGTGGGACAGAAGATCAGGGGGTACAGTAATGGGGCAGATGAGCAGGGTAGTACAGTGGTGGGATAGATGAGCAGGGGGATACAGAGGTGGGGCAGATGAGCAGGGAGCTACAGAGGTGGGGCAGATGAGCAGGGAGCTACAGAGGTGGGGCAGATGTGCAGGGGGCTACAGTGGTGGGGCAGATGAGCAGGGGGTTACAGTGGTGGGGCAGATGTGCAGGGGGCTACAGCGGTGGGGCAGATGAGCAGGAGGTTACAGTGGAGGGGCAGATGTGCAGGGGGCTACAGTGGTGGGGCAGATGTGCAGGGGGTTACAGAGGTGGGGCAGATGTGCAGGGGGCTACAGTGGTGGGGCAGATGTGCAGGGGGCTACAGTGGTGGGGCAGATGTGCAGGGGGCTACAGTGGTGGGGCAGATGTGCAGGGGTTACAGTGGCGGGGCAGATGAGAAGGGGGTACAGAGGTGGGGCAGATGTGCAGGGGGACCGTGATCTGAGGTGAATGAATTGGGGCTGATCTGAGGCGTGAGAATCAAGGATGTTAATTTCTCACTACTAAGTAGTTTACAGCATTTACTTTATAAAAAATCCTTTTCATGATTGAGAGTGTGAAGTTGACATTGTTTTGTTATAAAATTGGCACGCTCAATTTTGAAAACATTTTTTGGCACACTGAGCTCAAAAAGTTGCCTACCCCGGATCTTTATACATCGTCTTTCTCTGTTTGGCTACAAAATGTCACTTTATTTCCCTAATTGTATCCTTTTTGTAAATAAACTTCTTTGCTTGTGAAAGTTTAGCTCCATACCTCCCTCTACTGGCCACTTCCTATTCTATACATTTGAAATCCAGAATATTTACCCCCCCGCCCTTCATGACCAGGCCATTTTGGGTGGGCTCTTTGGGGGCACTTGCAGGTAATTGTGCTATTGTTATTCTTATATGCACCCATGGCTTGGAAATCTTTTCCAATTGGCAAGATGGTTTTTAATTTATTGATTATTGTTTCAGATGGGTATTTCACATTATTCTTGTGGGTTGCTGAGTGTTGGCCCATTTTTAGATATGAACAACAACACAAAATACATATAACATCCTCTCCTATAGAGGGGTGTGTTTGCATATCTTGCATGGAAGTAAGTAAGATGCCCTCTTGTAAGTCTTTTTTCACGTAACATTTTGTATGATCCCGATTGGCTAATGGGTTAACTGGTTGTCAACTTTTGTTACTTTCTAGATCCATTTTGCTGTATTTCAAATAGTGCTATATCCACACTGCACACTTTTTCACCGTCTTGGAGTTATACTCTCATAGCGATGCTTAAAGTGATTGTAAAGCTTTTTTTTTAAAATAACAAACATGTCATACTTACCTCCACTATGCAGCACGTTTTGCACAGAGTGGCCCCGAACACCGACTTCTGGGGTCCCTCAGTGGCTCTCGCGGCTCCCCCCCCCAACATCAGATAACCCCCTAGAAGAAGAGCTCTCCTGTAAGGTTACCTTGCGGGCGCGTTCCCGAGTCATTCATTCGGCGTACATAGCCGCCAAAATGTATGACTCAGCCCTGCCCCCCCACATCATTGGATTTGATTGACAGCAGCGGGGGCCAATGGCTGCACTGCTATCAATCTATCCAATCAGGACACGAGACACCATGGAGAGAGGGACAGCGCATCACAGCCGAGTGAATTCCATGGCTCAGGTAAGTAAAACGGGGGGGATGGGGAGCCGGTGACTACCAGAAGTTTGGATGCATTAAGGTGAAAAACCACAAGGGTTTACACCCCCTTTAAGTTTAACATAGTAAGTCTAGGAGATTATATGTAGACTCTATATATTATAAGATGTTGATTATATATATTTTTTCCCTCAGGTAGGCTATTTCTTTTTGCTGCCAAGTAAAGGAGGTCCTGAGGAAGATGGTAGTTGCGAAACGCGTCAACCTCTTGGATTACATATCAAAGATAATTTGTGATAGTCTATTGATATGGCCTATATCGCATAAAAGAATATGTTGACTATGATCTTCAACATCTTTCATGAAATTTTGTAATAAATATTATATTTTATAAGTTTTATGTGAGCGTCACTCTCTGGTACCAGTAAAGTCCAATATCAAAGTGTTGATGATAATGGATGAGGTATCCCTGAAAGGAGCCGATTTTTCTTAAACTTTACATATTACTCTAACTGAAAATTACGCAGCTGTGTGACAATGTACGTAAAAAAAAAGTATGTAATTTCTTTCCCACAAATAGAGCTTTCTTTTGGTGGTATTTGATCACCTCTGCGGTTTTTATTTTTTTGTGCTACAAAAAAAAAGACAATTTTGAAAAAAAAAAAAAATATATATATATATATATATATACTTTCTGCTATAAAACATATCCAATAAAAAAATAAAATAAAATTTCTTCATAAAGTTAGGTCAATATGTAATCTGCTACATATTTTTGGTAAAAATCCCAATAAGTGTATATTGATTGGTTTGCGCAAAAGTTATAGCGTCTACAAACTATGGGATATTTTTATTCACTTTATTTTTCCTACTGGTAATAGTGGCGATCAGTGAATTATAGCAGGACTGTGATATTGCGGCCAACATTCTGACACTAACTGACACTTTTTGCGGACCAGCGACACTAATACAGTGATCAGTGCTAAAAATGTGCACTGTCACTGTATTAATGACAATGGCTGGGAAGGGGTTAACATCAAGGGTGATCAAAGTATTAACCGTGTACCTAGCCAGTGTTTTACTACACTGTGTGAGCTGCTTTTACTAAGGGAAGAGCTGGAATTTTTTTCTTGCTTTGCAGGGATACAAACTCCACCCCTTCCCCCATCAGAACTAAGATCTACCTTGTTTACATAGGCGGATCGCCATTCTGTCTCTCTGCCCACTGATCGGCAGGTGCTGACGGACATCGAGTACCCAGCACCGATCGACTTACGCTGTGTAATGACAGCGGAAGTGAGCCGCCACAGGTGCGAATGCGTGCCCCTTACCTGGAGGTGTCGGATCATGTATATATATATATATATATATATATGATCTGGTGCACAGATGCCACACTGTAATAGTAAAACTGCTATAGGGCAGTCCAGAAGTGGTTAATATATATATATATATATATATATATATATATATATATATATATATATATATATATATATCTTTAAGCTTTTCATTTTATTACCCAAAACTTCTCCTATTGCCCTGATACTATGTATCCATGATAAAAGGATCCACTTTTTATATAAATAGAGGGAATCACATATTCAGTGTTTTATATCTTAGTTATTACCATTATTGTTGTTGGTGATAATGAGTCACCCATATTGTTTTATTATGTTTCTTTCCAATTTGCAATGTTTTTAAAATTTGTTTGTATTAGTTTGTGGTAATTTTAGTATTTTTTCACAGCTATGCTGAGTTCTGTAGGCCCATGTTCTAAGGGTTTAAATATCTCCTAACATTTCCCACACACAGACCCCACCTGATAGTGTTGAGCTATTGGGATATGCAGTTAGCGGACCTCCAGCTGTTGCAGAACTACAAGTCCCATGAGGCATAGCAAGACTGACAGCCACAAGTATGACACCCAGAGGCAGAGGCATGATGGGACTTGTAGTTCTACAACAGCTGGAGGTCCGCTAATTCCATATCCCTGGTGTAGGGCATCTAGTGGTACAATAATCCCTATTTTTTGGTTATGTCCATGGATCTGGCCCTTCTGGTAGAGAGTCTGTGCTTTTATTCAGGATCTGACTGGTTTGCCACTAGAAATCGACCCAACTGCCTGCCTAATACATCTCCGCTATGGAAGAACCGTAATTCTCTAAGAGGACACCTCATGAGTGCAGCCAGGGCTCGCATCCCAGTCCTTTAGAAATCTGCCTCGTCTTCTACAGGGAGTCATTGGAATAATTCAGAGAATGTTGTTATTATAATAATTATTATATTATAATATGGAGGAGCTTACAGCCTGTGTGAGCAGACAAGAGGCTCCGATTCACAAGACTTGGTATTACTGGACCCAATTCATTTTCTGACAAGTATGAGGAGCTCCATGACTCCAGCTCTAATTGGGAGGTCCAGGTAGGAGACCCTTATTATCATTTTTATCCCCTTTTTTTTTTTTTTTTTTTATTTCTTCCCCTCTGTCTTTCTGTCTTTCTCTCTTTCTAACTGTTATCTTTCTTTAAAATTGGATGGGGTACATTGGTCCCCCGCCAGCATCTCCTGATCACTTTGCATCTATGGTCGTACTTTAATTTTGGTAGGCTTACAGGGGTTGATTTACTAAAGGCAAATAGACTGCACTCTACAAGTGCAATTGCTCCAGAGCTTAGTAAATGAGATGAAGGTTCACTTTGCAAACAATAACCAATCACATGCAAGGAAAATAAAAAAAAAAAACAGCATTTTTGCTTGCACATGATTGGATGATGGAAGTCAGCAGAGCTTCTGCTCATTTACTAAGTTCTGGAGCAACGGCATTTTGCAAAGTGAACAGTCTATTTGCCTTTAGGAATGCAACTCCAAAGTGTCTGGTCCTCTCTGGGCTAATCTGCTTGAAGTGCGTAGCGTTTGTTTCCCACCTTTCTAAAGAACTGTCACATAATGTTTTGTACTTGATGTTCTGTATACACTGTAATGATATAGAAATAGTTTTGCTGATTGAAAGTAGCCAGAAGATTTTCTTCACTATTCTATGGAATGTTCATTAAATACTACACTATAAGAAATTTTCATTTATAATGGTTAAATATGCCTTGATCCGGAGGAGGTGACATCTCTAGACACCGAACGTGGACCTACAGGAGGGATCACATCTGCAGTGCATTAGGCATGTGTGTTTTGTTCTCTTGATTGAGACAACATCTCTGTCTGAGTGACCATTTCTTCTATTTCTGCACATTTAAAGGAGCCCTGCACTTTTATGGACTTTTATCATGAACTATTTGATACCTTAATTTCTGCATTGGCTCCAGAACTATACTGACTCCATCAAATGGAAAGCCATTCAACCACGAGGAGCCTGACAAACCTCTATCACCTGTGGAGGAACCCTGGCTAAGAATGGCGAGACTAGAGATTTTTTGTGAATTATTTGTACAGGAAGACAGCAAAGAAGGGAAACCAACAACCAAATTCTGAATTTTATTTCAGATAATATGAATCATATTAACATATTGTACAGTATGAATAAAATGCATAGAAAAATATAGTTTACTTCTACCCCAGAATTGTGTCAGTGACTGATATAAATCTGATACAAATGCTAAAAAGAGGAAAAAATATGCAATTTACTTTTCACTCCCATTGATTACCTACCTGACCTACACTGACCTACCCGACATACGCTGACCTACCCGACATACGCTAACCTACCCGACATACGCTGACCTACCCGACATACGCTGACCTACGCGACATACGCTGACCTACGCGACATACGCTGACCTACGCGACATACGCTGACCTACGCGACATACGCTGACCTACACGACATACGCTGACCTACACGGCATACGCTGACCTACACGACATACGCTGACCTACACGACATACGCTGACCTACACGACATACGCTGACCTACACGACATACGCTGACCTACCTGACCAGACTTCAGGTGTCCTCCTGCAGAGTCCAGGCAGCCAGAGAGAGACACGATGAGGAGAGGAGAGCCAGCCGCCCGAACGCCAAGTGGGGCCGCATTGTAATTCCTGCCTTCTGGAGCCTGCAGCGCCTATGATGGACGTCCCATCCCGCAGTCCCGGCATTGGACCAGTGGGACGTTTATCAGCGCTGAAGGCTCCAGAAGGCAGGACCTGCTATAACACTCAATCAGATCATTCCCCGCTCGGTGGCGGTGCTCGGGGCTAATAGAATAGTGCCCACCCGAGACCTGGGCTTTTTGGGGACCCACTCGGGGGCTTCAGCCACTGTCAGGCCCCCCTGCCGACACCACTGAATCAGTGCCACATTCTGCATCAACCAAGACTGCCCACCCTGGGAGAAGACCAGAGAGGACATTAACCCAGCGTGCCACATGACTGGCCAGAAGACATCAGAAAAGGGTAAGTAAATAATGTTAAAACACACACATACATACGGGGGGAAGGGGGGTCAAGGAACCTGGAGATGGACTTATAATTATATTTGCAGACAACTAGCCTAGGTATCTGAATCTGTCTGGATATCACCCCATCACCCTCTGAATAGCAGCATTCAGACTAGGAAGGGAGGTGCAACAGTATGAGCCAATCAGGACTCTGCTGCTTGCACATGTGCTGACAGGAGGAGAGGGCAGAGTTGATGAGTTATTCTGTGTTGCTGTCCCTTCACCATCCAATCAGCATGCTGTGGGCAGGAGGTGACATCACTGTATTCTATAGCTGTAAACATCACATGTCCGGCTTTGATGTGTGAATGACAAAAGTGGCCGGACAGAATTATAAATCCTTTGATGAGTATTTAGCAGTTTGACTGGAGTTCAACTTAGTAAAAAAGGCAACAGTAATTCCCTCCAACAATATTGTGGATTAATATGACCTGGCAATGTTACATAGTTACATAGTCAGGTTGAAAAAAGACGCAAGTCCATCTTTTGTTCAACCATAAAAAAAAAATTATCATACAATCCAATATACCCAATCCTATACCCACAGTTGATCCAAAGGAAGGTAAAAAAAAACAAAAAAACAGAAAAGCAGGATCCAATTTGCTACAACAGGGGAAAAAAATCCTTCCTGCTGTAGCAAATACATTCCAACACAAGACATATAGCCAGGAAATGCCAACAATCACCCAGCAGTGTTGTCACCAGAATAAGAATTCTAGATCAATGTTTTGCTCATCTGGGAGGTCTAAACAGATGACAATACAGATTACCAATCAGTAGAAAATCCTGAGAAATGTAGGAAATTGACTTTTCCTGCTGGCAATGTTATTCTGCACACTGACTGTAGTATATGCAGAGTGCAGTGTATAGTCCGGGGATCTCACAGATGCCGGGAATGGAGCCGGATGCTGAGATCATATAACTCCAGTGTACATGTGCGGGGGTTACATCATCAGTGCCTGTCCAATAGGAGAAGGAAGAAGATTTTGGACCTGGAAGACTTGGGGAAGGGCGTGGCATTGGCAGGAATGGAGTGGATTGGCTCAGACCTCTGACCATTGGAGGAGAGCACACCCAGAGGTAAGTGCTGTGCATACTTCATATTAAGGCAAATGCTCGCAGATGTTATTCAGGGTTTAACCTCCTCTTATTGAGCAAGTAAAGCCTTTTTTAAGCAAAGGGAAGGGCTGAACCCCGAGTAAAATTTTTATTGCCGTGTTCCCACTATGGAGATTCATTATCTCTATTTGTCCTGGTGACTAAACATAATGGGAAGTCTAAAAATGAGAAAATATCTTTCACTGGTCTCTGTGACAATTTTCTAAGACTCATTTCCTGTTGCATCCCAAGACAGGAAAATAAAGGGAAATTGTTGCATTGGGACACAAGACAAAATATAACTTGATAGGATACAGTGGGGCAAAAAAGTATTTAGTCGGCCACCAATTGTACAAGTTCTCCCGCTTAAAAAGATGAGAGGCCTGTAATTGTCATCATAGGTATACCTCAACTATGAGAGACAAAATGTGGAAACAAATCCAGACAATCACATTGTCTGATTTTTGAAAGAATTTATTTGCAAATTATGGTGGAAAATAAGTATTTTGTCAATATCAAAAGTTCATCTCAATACTTTGTTATATATCCTTTGTTGGCAATGACAGAGGTCAAACGTTTTCTGTAAGTCTTCACAAGGTTGTCACACACTGTTGCTGGTATGTTGGCCCATTCCTCCATGCAGATCTCCTCTAGAGCAGTGATGTTTTGGGGCTGTCGCTGGACAACACGGACTTTCAACTCCCTCCAAAGGTTTTCTATGGGGTTGGGATCTGGAGACTGACTAGGCCACTCCAGGACCTTGAAATGCTTCTTACAAAGCCACTCCTTCGTTGCCCGGGCGGTGTGTTTGGGATCATTGTCATGCTGAAAGACCCAGCCAAGTTTCATCCTCAATGCCCCTGCTGATGGGAGGAGGTTTGCACTCAAAATCTCACGATACATGGCCCCATTCATTCTTTCATGTACACAGATCAGTCTTCCTGTCCCTTTGCAGAGAAACAGCCCCAAAGCATGATGTTGCCACCCCCATGCTTCACAGTAGGTATGGTGTTCTTTGGTTGCAACTTAGCATTCTCTTTCCTCCAAACACGACGAGTTGTGTTTCTACCAAACAGTTCTACTTTGGTTTCATCTGACCATATGACATTCTCCCAATCCTCTTCTGGATCATCCAAATGCTCTCTAGCAAACCTCAGACGGGCCCGGACATGTACTGGCTTAAGCAGGGGGAGACGTCTGGCACTGCAGGATCTGAGTCCCTGGCGGCGTAGTGTGTTACTAATGGTAGCCTTTGTTATGTTGGTCCCAGCTCTCTGCAGGTCATTCTCTAGGTCCCCCCGTGTGGTTCTGGGATTTTTGCTCACCGTTCTTGTGATCATTTTGACCCCATGGGGTGAGATCTTGCGTGGAGCCCCAGATGGAGGGAGATTATCAGTGGTCTTGTATGTCTTCCATTTTCTAATTATTGCTCCCACAGTTGATTTCTTCACACCAAGCTGCTTGCCTATTGCAGATTCAGTCTTCCCAGCCTGGTGCAGGTCTACAATTTTGTTTCTGGTGTCCTTCGACAGCTCTATGGTCTTCACCATAGTGGAGTTTGGAGTGTGACTGTTTGAGGTTGTGGACAGGTGTCTTTTATACTGATAACAAGTTCAAACAGGTGCCATTAATACAGGTAATGAGTGGAGGACAGAGGAGCCTCCTAAAGAAGAAGATACAGGTCTGTGAGAGACAGAAATCTTGCTTGTTTGTAGGAGACCAAATACTTATTTTCCACCATAATTTGCAAATAAATTCTTTCAAAAATCAGACAATGTAATTGTCTGGATTTGTTTCCACATTTTGTCTCTCATAGTTGAGGTATACCTATGATGACAATAACAGGCCTCTCTCATCTTTTTAAGTGGTAGGAGTCGCACAATTGGTGGCTGACTAAATACTTTTTTACCTCACTGTATTTAACTCTCTCCTCTATTTATAAAATAAAAAAATTGACTTCAAAGTGGACCTAAACTCAGACATCTTTAGATGACCACTATATTTAATAAAGGTGATGCCTACATAAAGACAGTTCTTCTAGACTCCGCCCCTAATGACCCTATGGGTGTCAGAGGTAGGAGTGGGTGGGGTATACAGTTGATGATGTCACACATCTGATAGGTACCTGAGAAAAGAGTTAAGGCACTGAAGACTCAATCACACCTGAGCGCACAGAAAACACATGCACCACATGCAGGTTGATGTGCGTTGACATACATCTCTCTGCACGCTGACCTGAATTTTTTTAAATGCAATTTTACTTCATTGGACACATCAAGGGTCAAGATCCTCACTTTTTGTTTGTAATTTGACAAGAATGTTATGTTTATGCAGATTTTTGTGTGTTGTGCTGCATAAAATGCAGTGTGGTGTGAAGGGCTCATAGACAGCAATTGTTTTTAGAGTGTCCTTGTGTTGCTCGATACACCTGGTTTGAATGTTCCCTCATATGTGAGGAATTGCTCTGCTGCTTCTTATCAGGAATTATATTATAAAGGTCCTTTTTTATGATTGCTAACAAATTTCTGTTAGACAGCCAAACATTAGACTCTAGATACTGAGCTTCTCTACATGGAGTAGGGGGCCTCAATTCTCTCAATAGATAAAAATGTGTTCTTAGTGGCAGGTGGGGATCCAATCTTATTGGTGGGTATGGATCCATTCTGTATGGGTGGCATAAATCCATCTTCTGCCAGTGGCACCTCTATATAGACACCATTGGTGGGTATGGATCCATTATTGATGGGTGGCATTGATCCATCCTCTGCCAGTGGCTCATCTTCAGAGACACCATTGCTCTTCAAATCTCCTTTTCTGTAGTAAATCTGGAAATATAAATCACACAGACACCCTCAGAAAATTGCAGTGACTATCACCAACATACAGCATTGGGGTTGTTCTCTTTCTAGTTTATTCCCACCCTCCATCATCCAATAGTCTATTCTCCCATGTGATATGGCTGCCCTGGGTCAGAATTCCCCGCACTCTGCTCAGCATTATGTATCCATCACAACTTTGCCAACTGCTGTCTGTGCCAACACAGTGTATCTAAACCCCAAAACAAAAATGTAATATATTGCAACTTATCAGTCCTTAGATGTGGTGGCTGCATTCATTTTCTGTTGTCTTCTTTTATTTTCACCTGCCTGGTATATCTATGAATAACACACTTCCTGTCCTAGGGTGACAACACTCACTCACTGCACTGTATCTGTGTAGAGCTGAGTTGTCACCCTAGGCTGCTCTCCTGAACTGGACTACAAACAGATCTTCATCTCCATTACATGGGGGAGGAAAATTCATAGTAGAAGCTTGAAAGGAAAAGGACACTGAATATCTGGCAGGATCAATAGCTATTACATGTTCTTGCTGAAGAAGAACTGAAAAAAGAAGACAAATGCAGCCACCACATCTAAGGATTGATATTCTTTAAAACCATCCCCACACTTACCAACCTTTAACTTTACTAGATGTTACTGCACAGACCTCATCCACACACTAATTCTGCATCCACCTGGAGGTTCTTCCATGTATCTTCTTCATTCCTATCAGGGCTGGTGCAAGGATTTTTGACACCCTAGGCAAAGCCTCATTCTGCCACCCCCCGGCTCCACCCCTTTTGTGCTGCCCATGTATACACACACCTTCCAACTTGTGAACTTGAGAATAAGGGACATTGCATAGAGACAGTGACCTACAGAGTGCGGTGCAGCAAAGAGTGGGTGTGGCCAAATATGATCATGGGAGGGGCTTAAGGGCCATGGTTAAAAAAAACCTGGGCTTCCTTGTACCTATAAACTATGCTTTGATTGATGTGCCCCAAGCTGGAGTCTCAGGGGTACATATAAACCTCAACACAATCATTTAGAAAATTACTTTGTTTTGTGTACACTGAAAATAGACAGAGAGCTCAACCTCCTCACGTCTGTGCTATAGTCGTATGACTGCTACAGCGTGGGCCTTAATTGCCAGGAGGGAGTCAAAAGATGTCTTCCCGTACATGAGCTGCCTGCGTAGCGTGTGCGGCACGCTGTGTGTTCACTGAGTTAATGAGATCCCGGCCCCTTACAACACGATCAACTATCAGCCAATGACAGCTGATCATGTGATGTAAACAGAAGATCGGTAATCAGTTTTTTTTCTCCTCGCGCTGACAGTGTGAGGAGAAAAAAAAGCAGATCTCCGGCTTCTGTGAAGGGGACATCGGTCCCGAACAGGGAGAGCCACAGCCACCTCATCTGTGCCCACCAGTGCCACCTATCCAGTGGGGGCCCATCCATTAGGGCCCCCTCTGTCATGCCACCCCCTATATGTAGAATGGATAGATTCATGCATTGCATGAATCTGTCCATGTCTGCCACGGCCACCTTCTATTCAGGCATCAGGCCCCTTTTAGGACGCCGGGCGCCTAAATTACAGCGGCGGGGGTGTTTTTTTAAGCACCCGATTTGAGCCATAGGCTCTAATAGACTTCAAAAAAGGTGGACTCGGAGCGCAGAGCATTGCCCAGGTGTGCTAGAAAAGCAAATACCGTATTTATCGGCGTATAACACGCGCCGGCGTATAACACGCACCCCAAGTTTAGGAGGGAAGTTTAAGGAAGAAAAACTTATATTAAAATGCCCATCAATGCAGCGTTATCGGTGTCCATCTGCAGCCTTGTCAGTGTCAGTGCAGCCTTGCCCCAGTGTCCATTGCAGCCTTGTCAGTGCAGCCTTGCCCCAGTGTCCATCTGCAGCCTTGCCCCAGTGTCCATCTGCAGCCTTGCCCCAGTGTCCATCTGCAGCCTTGCCCCAGTGTCCATCTGCAGCCTTGTCAGTGTCCATCTGCAGCCTTGTCAGTGTCAGTGCAGCCTTGCCCCAGTGTCCATCTGCAGCCTTGTCAGTGTCAGTGCAGCCTTGCCCCAGTGTCCATTGCAGCCTTGTCAGAGCAGCTTTGCCCCAGTGCAGCCTTGCCCCGTGCTCGCCGCGATCGCCGCCGACATACACAGCTGTGTGTAAATTCAAATATGGTGCCGAGACTGCAAGGACTCGGCGGAGCGGAGATACACATACCCGAGAGTCCTCGGCTTTTTTCGGCGCCGCTCACAGTCACGCCCTATGATGGACATCACACAGGTCCAATGGCGGAACTGGGCGGGACTGTAAGCGGCGCCGAGAAAAGCCGAGGACTCTCGGGTATGTGTATCTCCGCTCCGCCGAGTCCTTGCAGTCTCGGCACCATATTTAAATTTACACACAGCTGTGTATGTCGGCGGCAATCGCTCGGATTCGAGCAAAAGTGACGGGGATCGGCCTATAACGCGCAGCCACGATTTGCCCCGGATTTTCAGGGGAAAAAAGTGCGTGTTATATACCGATAAATACGGTAAATATTTGCTTTTCTAACACTGAACCGCCTGTCCGCCAATCAGGAAGCGCGGGTCTAATACCATCACCTGATTGGCTAAAAGCACAGGTGATCCTATTGGACGCCTAGCAGAAGGGAAGAAGAGACACACGGGAAGCATGGAGGACACAGGAGCCGCTGCCTGACTTGCCACCAAGATGGGGTAAGTGCCGGTCAGACGGTGGGTGTGGGGGTCACAGTCAGGCTGCATTTGATGGGGCACAGTGGCTGCAATTGATGAAGGATCACTATGGTACATGGAAGACATGAAGGAAGGACCACTGTGGCACATGGAAGGCAGGAAGGAGGGACCACTGTGGCACATTGAAGGATCACTATGGTACATGGAAGGCAGAAAGGAGCACTATGGTACATGGAAGGCAGGATCACTATGGTACATGGAAGGCAGGATCACTATGGTACATGGAAGGCAGGAAGACTATGGAACATTTAAGGCAGAGAGAGAGGGTGGAGTTCACTCACCCAGAGCTGCATTGTCTTCAGAGGCTCAGGGAGACATCAGGACAGGAGCACTGGTTGCTTTGAAATCTCCTGCCCACACGCCCTTCTTAGGCACAGATTGGCTGCACACTGGGGTTGTGGGCAGATCTAGCCTATCTCCTTCTCCCTCCTCTTACAGGATATACAGCGGGCAGGGGATGTGCAGCGGGCGAGCGGGTGAGTGGGGGGGACTACGTTGCTTGGCACTGAGCGAGGCTCAGCACGGCACACACTGGACAGGGGGAGTAGTGGAGTCCATTGCCAAAACATGCTGGTGCCCAGACTAATGTACCGGCCCTGATTCCTGTCCCAAGATGACCAAAATAAGAGGCTTGAGCTTGTTATAGCAGACATTGACTTAAGCAAAAATATAAAACCAGAATGGATAAATAAAGAGTAATGGAAGAAGTGGAGAATTTATTTTCCTGGAACAATTTCTGCTTTGGGTTTCCTCCAGTGCTGATTACACAGTTATAAGTATTTGGTTCAGTTTAGCTAATCTCCTCCTTCAGTAAAGATCATGTGACCAGCACCTGAAACTTTGTCTGCAAGAGGAACATTAACCATCCGGAGCTCTCAACTCCAGGAGCAGCAAGTATTTCACACCTTACATTGCTCTTCATACATTCCAGAAACTGATAATATAACTTCACCTTTCAGTATAGATCCATCTTAAATCAACAGACTCTCTATAGAGACAACTGCTGATCTAGAGGAATAATCCAATCACAGAAAGGAAAGATGTAATCATTACTCACCAGAAACACAAAAATAATCCCAATAATCACACCGAGCATTCCAGCAATGAGAAACATTCTGGATCTCCTATAATCTGATGGAAGATCTGTCAGAAAATAAATACAATGTTTAGAACACATCTCTGTGTAGAGATTATATGTGTGATCAATATACAATGTATCCGTTCTACAGTCTGCTTTGTTATATTACAATGTATACACATAGCAAATCTCTGCTTTATTATATATAAACCTGCACCCCGACCCCATACACACACCCTCCTCTATTCCCCTAGTATTTGCTCCTCTCACCTCCGATCTCCAGCCGGTATTCCCGGATCTCCTCACTGATCGGGTTTGTGATCCTGACCCGGAATCTCCTCTCGGCGTCGTCTCTCTGCACACTGGGGATAATCAGCATCCTATTGTCATCTATCAGCCGGTATCTTTCAGGGAGAGGCTCCCCGTCCTCCTCCCAGGTCACAGCGCTCTCTTCTCCAGAGAACTGGACCCTCACAGCCGTCTCCTCACCCAGCCGACTACAGTTACTGGTGATGTTGGAGATGAGAACCGGATCTGGAAAGTTCAGGAGGAGGACAGTCACCATCAGTCATATGTCACCAACACAGAGCCCAGATACATAGAATAGAGTGCTAGCTCTTTTTGTATACTTCTATACACTGCTTAGTGCTCATGTGACCTGAATCCTCATCAGCCACATACAGTCCCCAGTGTTATATGACTATCAGTTCATTTCCTGCCTGGTACAGTAAATGTTTTGGGTTTGGGTTCTGGGGTGCAGCCATATCTATACAGATAGATTTTGATACTTTTTTTTGTTCATTTATTTACTTGGGTTGGATTTTCCTGCAGGGATATTTACTTCCCCATTTGGATTTGAAACATGTCTGCCTTTGTTACCCTCCATTACATAGGGGATGATAGGTGTAGTAGTGTACAGAAGGAAGATAAAAGGTGTTTATATGTTCAGTTCAGCTGATAGGAAGTGACAAGGAAGAGGCATTTCTGGCAGGAGCAACCGATATTTTCTGTATTTGCTAAAAATTTTAGTCTATAAAATAAAATGAATGCAGACAAAATATTTTAAGTGGAAGTCCATGCAAAATCTAAAATCCCTGCATCTATGGACACCAGGGATCTTACACTAACCTCTCTATTCCTGTAAAGAAAAGATGAGTATACATACCTTTTTGGAAGCCGATCTGACCCGATCCAACTGGATCTCCAGCGGCGGAAGCTCTGCAGAAGACACGGAGGACAACGGCTGTGAAATTAATGCGAAGTGACGTCACCCATAGAGTTACTATGGGGCTTCCATTGTCATCTGTCTCCTCTGCACCCGCCCATATGGCTGACAGCTCAGTGTGGGATCCGGTCGGATCGGGTCAGATCGGCTTCCAAAAAGGTATGTATACAAATTTTTTCTTTACAGGGATAGAGAGGTTAGTGTTAGATCCGTGGTGTCTATAGATGCAGCGATTTTAGATTTTGCATGGACTTCCACTTTAAGGACTGTAAATTGCAATTTATAAAATTTTTATTTTGGGGTTTAGTTATCATTTAATAGAAAAATAAATGTCAGGAGAGTTCAGTCTGACAATCACATACTGTGTCACCTCCTCTTATGGAGCTTCATGTCCCATCACTGTCCCCCCATCCCACCACTGACCCCCCGATCCCAACACTGACCCCCCCGATCCCACCACTGATACCCCCGATCCCAACACTGACCCCCCCAATCCCACCACTGCTCTCCCACACGAGGCAGCAATGATGGCAAATATGCAAGCAATGCAAAAAGACCAATGCATTAGACCCCCTCTGGGAGAGAAGAACTTTTAAATGGTATATGTACTCTTACCCAGTACACGGATCTCTGTAGAGGACATTACATATCCCGGACCACAGTGACACCAGATCTTATACACACAGGAATCCTCCTTCCTGGCATGTGTCAGCTTCCAGCAGCCGCTCCCTGTGTGCAGTCGGAGTCTGGAGTCATGAGATTTAGTGTGATTGTAATAACAGAGATTTTCCAGCAATGTCCTATCCACCCCTCTGCATACTCTGTACAGCTCCAGAGTCACTTCATTGTTATCCTCAGGACATTTCATATTACAGTCAGTGATGTCTGATCCGCTCTGTACATACACCGTTCCTGATGACACCGATATGATCATCATACACAGGAGACCTGGGAGGAGAAGACAGATCAGAAATGTGATCAAAGTTTATATCAATGCCAGCTGAGGATTACTGATCACTGATAGGAGAGATAAATACTCAGGGGCTGGAGAAAAAAAAACAAAAAACAATTAGAGCCAATTTACATAAGCGTTGTCCTCTGAAGGTGAATCGCTGTTTAGAGGACATTTGACAGGCGGTGAGGAAGCGTTATGTCACCTCCTCACTGTCTGTGTTTTACCCCTAAAAATCTGCACCACCATTCCACAACCACATGGCGTCAGCGTGTCCCAATTCAGGTAAATGAGTTGTATTTGGCAGGCGGCGGGTGCCACTACCTGCCCAATGTGACAGAGGGATTATTTTGTGCCATAACTGTGAAGCCAAGCATCATGGTTGTGCTGTGTGTATATCCTGGTGTTTTGTCGAGAAGTGACCGGGACGAACAGCGCATGTGCCACACATGCGCTGTACAGAAGAGCACAACAGCTGATTTTACAATCAGCTGTTAAGATGGCGCCTGTGCACAATAGCCGACAGAAAAAAAAAAATTCTGTCAGATTGTGCCCCGCGCTCCCGTGGCAAGCTCATGTTGATGAGGGGCGGATTTGTACATGTTGTGGGCGGATTTATAAATGATGGGCAGTTGGGGGCGGAATTTTAAAAGATGCCCAGTGCTGCAAAACAAAACCTTTTATGCTATTCTTCGAAGAATAGCATAAAAAGTTTTGTTTTGCAGCACTGGGCATCTTTAAAAATTCCGCACCCAACTGCCCATCATTAATAAATCCGCCCACAACATGTACAAATCCGCCCCTCACTGACATGAACTCGCCACGGGAGCGCAGGTGCTGTCACAACAGCGGATCGTAAAATCAGCTGGTGTGCTGTTCCGTACGGCGCATGAGCAGTACAACCCGGGCACTTCTCGATAGCGGGCACTTCTCGATAGCGGGCACTTCGACAGAACACCGGTCAACTGCCTTTGCAAAAGATGTTTACATAACCTGTGACAGCAATGAAAGGCGATTAAAAAAAATTTAAAGCAAAAGCTTAAAAATAAAATAAATAATATATATTTTTTTTAAAGTAACAGTGTAAAAATAAAAAAGTGAATTAAATAAAAAAACAAAACAAATTTAAAGTGCCCCCTTCCCCCTGTGCTAGCGAGCAAGGTGAATGCACGTCGGTCGCGCACACACGCAAAAAGTGATAGTCCCACAAATGTGAGGTAATGGTCTAAACATCAGATAATGGGCAGTAATCCTCTATATATATAAAGCGGTAACCTGTAAAGGCTTTTACATTCGCCTATGGATAGTAAAATTGACGTTTATCACCGTTTCATAGGAGTGCACAATTTTAAAGCATGATATTTTTTTTATTCATTTACTCTGCGTAACATCTTTTATACTTTACAAAAAGTTGGGTTATGTATTTTTTTTTGCATTAAAAAAATTCAAAAAAGTGTATTTTTTCCCAAAAATTGCATTTGAAAAATCGCTGCACAAATATCGTGTGATATAAAAAATTGCAAAACCCACCAATTTATACTCTAGGCCAGGGGTCTTCAAACTACAGACCTCCAGTTGTTCAGGAACTACAATTCCCATCATGCCTAGTCATGTCTGTGAATGTCAGATTTTTACAATGTCTCATGGGATGTGTAGTTCTGCCACAGCTGGAGAGCCGTAGTTTGAAGATTCCTGCTCTAGGCTCTCTGCTCTAAAAATGTAGATAATGTTTGGGGTTTTATGTAATTTTCTAGCAAAAAATCAAATTGATTGTTACATGTAAACAAAATGTGCCAGAAAAAAAACCCGGTCTTCAAGTGGTTAAATCAAGACAAAAAGGTTGGTGACTGGCCTGGAATCGGGTTATTTCTGTAGCTCCCATGTGAGTTCAGATCTATAACATCCACCTAGGAAGTCCCCAGAAGTGCTCGGAGACCCTCCAGGACTTCTCTGAATGTACTCCATATGTCTCCATCTGTACAGCCACAATAACAGAAAATGGATGGACACCCAGGAGATGGTGACTGGGAGGAATGGAAGAGAGGTGAGGTAGAGGCAGCTAATAAAACAGGAGGAGGACTAACCGAGGTAAAAACTCATAAATAGAGTCCAGTGTAGGGAATATTTGAGGGAATGGAACATTGAAGGGCTTCCCTAGAGAGTGAAAAATAACCAAATTGGAAAAGGTTTGTGTGAACGGCTAATTCTTTCTTACAGAGGAGGGAAACAAGGCCAAAGATTAAAAAGACGAAAGCAATGACATCACACAATATAGATGTACAAAACTGGATTAGATTTGGGAGGCAAACCAAGGTAGAGGACAGGAAGAGAAAAGTCTGAGAGACATTAAAGAATATGTAAACCCAACACTTCATATTCCTGATATGTGGCTATTGTACCATGTACTTGTATGAGAAAGTCTCCTGTTCTCTTTGTATTGCTTCCTTTGTGTGAAATCCCTGGTGTTCCTACCAGTCCCTCTGCTTTCCTATTAAAAACTAATAAAAGTGACTGGGTGGGCCAAGGGACCTTGGATTGTGCTGGTACCGGACAAAGGAAGCATCTATGGCAGACATAATCCTGTTGGGGATGGGGGTCCGTGACAGGGCTCTACTATACAAGAAGGGGAATGTACTATACTGGGGGGGAGAAAACCCCGTTAGACTTGCCGGTAACTGTATTTTCAGGAACCTTCCAGGACAGCTACTTGAGAGATGATTGGCTCCGCCCTCTACAGGAAACACAAATCAGATACAATTTAAAAGCCCCCCCCCTTTCCACTGACCCTCAGTTGTTTAGAAGATCAAGTAACCTCCATCAAAGGTGCACTCGGCAGAGGAAAAAAAAACAGAGAATAGAAAATCATAAAAAAACACCACCATCAGGTAAACAAGGTCGACAAGTGAAACAAATAGAATAGGGTGGGAATATAGACGCTGTCCTGAAAGGTTCCTGGAAATACCGTTACCGGTAAGTCTAACGGGGGTTTTCCCCCTCACTAGGGATGAGCTTCCAGTTCCAACAAGGGCTGTTCGCAAGTTTGCCGAACAGCGAACAATTTGGGGTGTTCGCGGAAAATTCGAATGCCGTGGAACACCCTCTAAAAGTCTATGGGAGAAATCAAAAGTGCTAATTTTAAAGGCTTATATGAATGGTATTGTCATAAAAAGTGTTTGGGGACCCGGGTCCTGCCCCAGGGGACAAGGATCAATGCAAAAAAAAGTTTTAAAAACGGCTGTTTTTTTGGGAGCAGTGATTTTAATAATGCTTAAAGTCAAACAATAAAAGTGTAATATCCCTTTAAATTTTGTACCTGGGGGTGTCTATAGTGTGCCTGTAAAGGGGCGCATGTTTCCCGTGTTTAGAACAGTCAGACAGCAAAATGACATTTCAAAGGAGAAAAAGTCATTTAAAACTACTCTCGGCTATTAACCACTTTAGCCCCGGAAGGATTTACCCCCTTCCTGACCAGAGCACTTTTTACAATTTGGCACTGCGTCGCTTTAACTGCTAATTGCGCGGTCATGCAATGCTGTACCCAAACGAAATTTGCGTCCTTTTCTTCCCACAAATAGAGCTTTCTTTTGATGGTATTTGATCACCTCTGCCGTTTTTATTTTTGCGCTATAAACGGAAAAAGACCAAAAATTTTGAAAAAAAATGATATTTTCTACTTTTTGTTATAAAAAAAATCCAATAAACTCAATTTTAGTCATACATTTAGGCCAAAATGTATTCGGCCACATGTCTTTGGTAAAAAAAATGTCAATAAGTGTATATTTATTGGTTTGCGCAAAAGTTATAGCGTCTACAAACTAGGGTACATTTTCTGGAATTTACACAGCCTTTAATTTATGACTGCCTATGTCGTTTCTTGAGGTGCTAAAATGGCAGGGCAGTACAAACCCCCCCCCCAAATGACCCCATTTTGGAAAGTAGACACCCCAAGGAAATTGCTGAGAGGCATGTTGAGCCCATTGAATATTATTTTTTTGTCCCAATTGATTGAATAATGACTAACAAAAAAAAAAATTTACAAAAAGTTGTCACTAAATGATATATTGCTCACACAGGCCATGGGCATATGTGGAATTGCACCCCAAAATACATTCTGCTGCTTCTCCTGAGTACAGGGATACCACATGTGTGGGACTTTTTGGGAGCCTAGCCGCATACGGGGCCCCGAAAACCAAGCACCGCCTTCAGGATTTCTAAGGGCATAAATTTTTGATTTTACTCCTCACTACCTATCACAGTTTTGAAGGCCATAAAATGCCCAGCTGGCACAAAACACCCCCCAAATGACCCCATTTTGGAAAGTAGACACCCCAAGCTATTTGCTGAGAGGCATGTTGAGTCCATGGAATATTTTATATTTTGACACAAGTTGCGGGAAGTAACAATTTTTTTTTTTTTTTTTTGCACAAAGTTGTCACTAAATGATATATTGCTCACACAGGCCATGGGCATATGTGGAATTGCACCCCAAAATACATTTAGCTGCTTCTCCTGAGTATGGGGATACCACATGTGTGGGACTTTTTGGGAGCCCAGCTGCGTACGGGGCCCCGAAAACCAATCACCGCCTTCAGGATTTCTAAGGGTGTAAATTTTTGATTTCACTCTTCACTGCCTATCACAGTTTCGGAGGCCATGGAATGCCCAGATGGCACAACCCCCCCCCCCAATGACCCCATTTTGGAAAGTAGACACCCCAAGCTATTTGCTGAGAGGCATGGTGAGTATTTTGCAGCTCTCATTTGTTTTTGAAAATGAAGAAAGACAAGAAAAAAAATTTTTTCTTTTTTTTCAATTTTCAAAACTTTGTGACAAAAAGTGAGGTCTGCAAAATACTCACTATACCTCTCATCAAATAGCTTGGGGTGTCTACTTTCCAAAATGGGGTCATTTGGGGGGGTTTGTGCCACCTGGGCATTCCATGGCCTCCGAAACTGTGATAGGCAGTGAAGAATGAAATCAAACATTTATGCCCTTAGAAAGCCTGAAGTCGGTGCTTGGTTTTCGGGGTCCCGTACGTGGTTGGCTCCCAAAAAGTCTCACACATGTGGTATCCCCGTACTCAGGAGAAGCAACAGAATGTATTTTGGGGTGCAATTCCACATATTCCCATGGCATGTTTGAGCAATATATCATTTAGTGACAACTTTGTGCAAAAAAAAAATTGTCTCTTTCCCGCCAACTTGTGTCACAATATAAAATATTCCATAGACTCGACATGCCTCTCAGCAAATAGCTTGGGGTGTCTACTTTCCAAAATGGGGTCATTTGGGGGGGTTTGAACTGTCTTGGCATTTTATGCACAACATTTAGAAGCTTATGTCACACATCACCCACTCTTCTAACCACTTGAAGACAAAGCCCTTCCTGACACTTTTTGTTTACATGAAAAATTTTTTTTTTTTTTTGCAGGAAAACTACTGTGAACCCCCAAACATTATATATTTTTTTAAAGCAAATGCCCTACAGAATAAAATGGTGGGTGTTTCATTTTTTGTTTTCACACAGTATTTGCGCAGCGATTTTTCAAACGCATTTTTTGGGGAAAAAACACACTTTTTAAAATTTTAATGCACTAAAACACACTATATTGCCCAAATGTTTGATGAAATAAAAAAGATGATCTTAGGCTGAGTAAATGGATACTAAACATGACGTGCTTTAAAATTGCGCACAAACGTGCAGTGGCGACAAACTAAATACATTTTTAAAAGCCTTTACAGGTTACCACTTTAGATTTACAGAGGAGGTCTACTGCTAAAATTACTGCCCTCGATCTGACCTTCGCGGTGATACCTCACATGCATGGTGCAATTGCTGTTTACATTTGACGCCAGACCGACGCTTGCGTTCGCCTTTTGTGCGAGAGCAGGGGGGGACAGGGGTGCTTTTTTTTATCTTATTTTTAAACTGTTCCTTTCATTTTTTTTTTTAGTCATTTTTATTGTTATCTCAGGGAATGTAAATATCCCCTATGATAGCAGTAGGGAGTGACAGGTACTCTTTTTTGAAAAAATTGGGGTCTATTAGACCCTAGATTTCTCCTCTGCCCTCAAAGCATCTGACCACACCAAGATCGATGTGATAAAATGCTTTCCCAATTTCCCAATGGCGCTGTTTACATCCGGCGAAATCTAAGTCATAAAATGCTCGTAGATTCCGGTTTCTTAGGCCATAGAGATGTTTGGAGCCACTCTGGTCTCTGATCAGCTCTATGGTCAGCTGGCTGAATCACCGGCTGCATTCTCAGGTTCCCTGTTGAGACAAGAGAGCCAGAGAAAAACACGGAAGACGGTAGGGGGGGCATTCCCTCCCACTGCTTGTAAAAGCAGTCTAGAGGCTAATTAGCCGCTAGGATTGCTTTTACATGAAAGCCGACCACTGGCTGAAAAGAATGATATCAAGATGATACCTAAACCTGCAGGAATCATTCTGGTATAACCACTCAAAGTTGTGAATGGCGTACCTGAAGACAAAAAAATGGTTAACAATAAAACATAATAACAATAAAACATTGCAGAGTAGAATACAGTAAAAAAGAGCAGAACAATAGAGAGAGAGAATAAAGAGAGAGAGGGAACAATAAAACGACAACTATTTTTTTTTTATATATTATTATTTTTATTTTTTTTACACTTTTTTTTGTAACTAACTTTTATAACTGTAACCGGTTCCAGGTTCGGGTCTCTCAAAATGCGATTGCATCTTGGGAGACCCTGTGAAAGTGTGCCTAGTATGTGCAATGCTGTACCCTACGCTAATACTCAACTAGTGAATGGTAGCGTTCAAAACATTCACCAATGCAAATACCAGGATTGTCAGGACAGGAGGGACAATAATAGCGGGTGTCACGCCTATATCCGCGCTTGCTGCAGACATGACATATTTTTGGGGGGGTTCGCTGGGTAGGGGTACTTGAGAGGACATAACGTAAATGCCTCTCATGCAGCCGACTGCATTTGGTTGGGGATGTGAATGGGGGAAGTACGGGCGCTGCAGAAGTGGTGGGTTCCCAATTAGGATTGGCAAATGCAGCAGGAAGGGAATTATGGGCACGACGGGCCTGTGTTTGTCTTCTTCTTGGTGGCAGCGGGACACTACTTGTGCTTGCCACCTCACCAGCTTGAACTGCACTTATGGGACTTGCCACGTCATCAAGTGTTACTGCAGTGCTGGTTTGACTACGACCGGGGTGTACTAGGCCGCTGGTGCTTGCCAGTTCACCAAAACGCTACCAAAAAAAACTGGTAGCGATCGCAGGGATCAGGCCTGACTCTGCAAACGCTGCAGTTATGCGTTTAGTGTTTTGTAAGTGACAGTGATCGATCGATACTGCACTTGGGTGGGCTGGGCTGGGCCGGGCAGAGGGGCAAAATGCAGGTGCTAGCAGGTATCTGGGCTGATCCCGCTAACACTGCGTTTTTGGGAACCCTAAACTGCTGGGGACGCTAGTATAGATCTGATCGGATCAGATATTGATCCGTTCAGATACTATACCACTAAGGGAGGTGTACGGCGCGTGCGTGGGTGTTAGCGGTACTGGTGCTAATCTGACGCTGCCTGGGGCGACGCATATCACCGCCGGGCGATCAGGGGGCTAAACCTTTATTCGGTAATAAACGGCGGGTGCCCTGACACTATAAAAAATAAACGAACTAACCAGCGTCACCCGTAACGGTTATACGGTGATCAGTGGTGAAAGGGTTAACTAGGGGGCAATCAAGGGGTTAAAACATTTATTAGGTAGTATATGGGGGTCCCTGACGCTATAAAACACTGACGGCAAACCTAAATATTTACGTCCCTAACTAGCGTCACCAGCGACACTAATACAGCGATCAGAAAAATGATCGCTTAGCAACACTGGCGACGGGGGGTGATCAAGGGGTTAAAACTTTATTAGGGGGTATCCTAGACCTAAAGGGGGGTAACAGTAACTGTCCTACAACACTGTCACAAACTGACACCATGCAGTAATCAGAAAAAAAAAAAACTGCTTGGTGTCAGTGTGACGGGGGGGATTAGGGGGTAATCGGGGTGTAAAGGGGGGTGTTTTGTGTGCCTGGCATGTTCTACTGTGATGTGTGTGTAGTGTTTTCACTCACATTGCAGTCTTCTCTCCTCGGCGCCGGAACGGAAAATACCGAGCCGAGGAGAGATGACATCATTTCCTTTGCTGCTGTTTAGCATACAGCAGCAGAGGAATGATCTGATTGTCCGGCGGTGATTGCGAGGAGGGGGCACAAATGGATGGTCTCCCCCTCACCTCCGATCGCCGCTGGACAAAAGCGGACCGCCTCGGGCACCGGGGGGGTCCAATGTACGTGATTCTGCCTGCCTGTGCCACCTTGCCGACGTACATCGGCGGGAGGCGGTCCTTAAGTGGTTAATAACCAGACCAATTTTTAGCTTTTGGTGCTCTCAGATTTTGAATGACAATTACTCAGTCATGCAACACTGTATGTATATGAAATGTTTGTCCTTTTTTTAACACAAATAGAGCTTTCTTTTGGTGGTATTTAATCACCATTGGGTTCTTTATTTTTTGCGCTATAAAAGAAAAAGAGACAAAAATCTGTAAAAAAATGCATTTTTCTTAGTTTCTGTTATAAAATTTTGCAAATTAGTAATTTTTCTTCATATATTTTGGCCAAAATTTATACCGCTACATATCTTTGATTAAAATAACCCAAATCGGTGGATATTATTTGATCTTTGTGAAAGTTATAGAGTCCAAAAGCTATGGTGCCAATATCTGAAAATTGATCACACCTGAAGTTCTGACGGCCTATCTAATTTCTTGAGACCCTAACATGCCAGAAAAGTACAAATACCCCCCAAATGACCCCTTTTTGGAAAGAAGACATTCAAAGGTATTTAGAAAGATGCATGGTGAGTTTTTTGAAGTTGTCATTTTTTTCCCACAATTCTTTGCAAAATCAAGTTTTTTGTTTTTTTTTCACAAAAATGTCATATTAGCAGGTCATTTCTCACACACAGCATATGCATACCACAAATTACACCCCAAAACACATTCTGCTATTACTCCCGAGTACGGCGATACCACATGTGTGAGACTTTTACACATGGCCACATACAGAGGCCCAACATGCGGAGCACCTTCAGGCATTCTAGGAGCACCCAGGCCAATTCTGACATTTCTCTCCTACATGTAAAAATCATAATTTATTTGCTGGAAAATTACATAGAACCCCAAAAAATTATACATTTTTTTTAGCAAAGACCCTAGAGAATACAATGGCGGTCATTGTAACTTTTTATCTCGCACGGTATTTGCGCAGCAATATTTTTAACGTATATTTTTTGGAAAAAAAAAGTTTTGTGCTTTAAAAAAAAACAAAACAGTAAAGTTAGCCCAATGTTTTTGCATAATGTGAAAGATGAAGTTACGCCGAGTAAATAGATACCTAACATGTCACCTTTCAAAATTGCACACACTTGTGGAATGGCGCCAAACTTCGCTACTTAAAAATCCCCATAGGCGACGCTTTCAAATTTTTTACTGGTTACATGTTTTGAGTTACAGAGGAGGTCTACAGCCAAAATTATTGCTCTCGCCTAACGATCGCAGCGATACCTCACATGTGTGGTTTGAACATCATTTTTATATGTGGGCGGGACTTACGTATGCGTTTGCTTCTGCATGTGAGCACACGGGGACAGGGGCGCTTTAAAAAAAAAAATGTATTGTTCATTTTACTTTATTTATTTTAGTTCGACACTTTTTTCCAAAAAAAATTTTTTTTGATCACTTTTATTCCTATTACAAGGAATGTAAACATCCCTTGTAATAGGAATATGGCATGACAGGTCCTCTTTACAGTGAGATATGGGGTCAATAAGACCCCACATCTCACCTCTAAGCTGGGAAGCCTGAAATAAAAAAAAAAAAAAAGATCCTGGCTTCGATCGTAGCGGTGAGTCGGTAGAAGCACCGGAGGGTGGCGGGAGGGGGGGAGGTCCCCTCTCGCCTCCCATAAGAACGATCAAGCAGTGGAACAGCCACTATGATCATTCTCATGATGTAGGGAATCGCCGGCTGAAAAAGCTGATATCTGAATGATGCCTGTAGCTGCACCCATCATTCAGATATCCCCGCACAAAGTCAAGGACATCGTATGATGGCGAGTGGGAAATGGTTAAAACACTTTTTTTTTTAACACAAAGTTGTCCATTTATACAATATTTCTAACACATAGCATGTACATACCAAAAATGACCCCCCAAAATAGATTCTCCTACTCCTCCTGAGTACGGTGATACCACATGTGTGAGACTTTCACAGCCTGGCCACATAGAGAGGCCAAGTATGGCTGAGCATGGCTGGGTATGGCTGGGTATGGCTGAGTATGGCTGGGTATAGCAGAGTATAGCTGGGTATGGCAGAGTATGGCTGGGTATGGCAGAGTATGGCTGGGTATCACCAAGTATTGCAGAGTATGGCTGGGTATGGCAGAGTATAGCTGGGTATGGCAGAGTATGGCTGGGTATCACCAAGTATTGCAGAGTATGGCTGGGTATGGCAGAGTATAGCTGGGTATGGCAGAGTATGGCTGGGTATCACCAAGTATTGCAGAGTTTGGCTGGGTATGGCAGAGTATAGCTGGGTATGGCAGAGTATAGCTGGGTATGGCAGAGTATAGCTGCGTATCACCAAGTATTGCAGAGTATGGCTAGGTATTGCAGAGTATTGCAGAGTTTTGCGGGGTATTTCAGAGTATGGCGAGGTATTGCAGAGTATGGCGGGGTATTTCAGAGTATGGCGGGGTATGGCAGAGTATGGCTGGGTATCACCGAGTATTGCAGGGTATGGCTGGGTATGGCAGGGTATGGCAGAGTATTGCGGGGTATGGCAGAGTATTGCGGGGTATGGCAGAGTATTGCAGGGTATGGCAGAGTATTGCAGGGTATTGCAGAGTATTGCAGAGTATTGCGGAGTATTGCAGGGTATTGCAGAGTATTTTGGGGTATTTTGGGGTATTGCAGAGTATTGCAGGGTATTGCAGAGTATTCTGGGGTATTGCGGGGTATTGCAGAGTATTGCGGGGTATTGCAAAGTATTGCAGAGAATTGCAGCGTATTGTGGGGTATTGCAGAGTATTGTGGGGTATTGCAGAGTATTGCAAAGTATTGTGGGGTATTGCAGAGTATTTCAGGGTATTGCAGAGTATTGCAGAGTATTGCGGGGTATTGCGGGGTATTGTAGAGTATTTCGGGGTATTGCAGAGTATTGCAGAATATTGCGGGGTATTGCAGAGTATTGCAGAATATTGCGGGGTATTGCAGAGTATTGCAGAGTATTGTGGAGTATTGTGGAGTATTGCAGAGTATTGCAGAGTATTGCAGAGTATTGAGGGGTATTGCAGAGTATTGTGGGGTATTGCAGAGTATTGCAGAGTATTGCAGAGTATTGCAGAGTATTGCAGAGTATTGAGGGGTATTGCAGAGTATTGTGGGGTATTGCAGAGTATTGCGGGGTATTGCAGAGTATTGCAGAGTATTGCGGGGTATTGCAGAGTATTGTGGGGTATTGCAGAGTATTGCGGGGTATTGCAGAGTATTGCAGAGTATTGCAGAGTATTTCGGGGTATTTCGGGGTATTGCGGGGTATTGCAGAGTATTGCAGAGTATTGCAGAGTATTGCGGGGTATTGCAGAGTATTGTGGGGTATTGCAGAGTATTTCGGGGTATTGCAGAGTATTGCAGAGTATTGCAGGGTATTGCAGAGCATTGAGGGATGGCTGAGCATGGATGGATGGATGGCATTTGTCACTGAGCAGCGCTGTGGGCACTACACATGCAGCCCACAGCGCTGCTGCCATCCGATCTCTCCCCCTCTCCGCTCACAGTGTACCGATCGGTACAGAGAGGGGAGGAGAGGAACCAGCGCCATCTCATGATTTTGTTTACATGTGATTGCTCTGTCATTTGGAGGTAAATGTCTTTTTTTGCATGTGTGCGCTGTAATATTTTCTTCTACTGTACAGTCTTATGGCTGCACCATCTTTGATGCATCTTTTAGGGTGTGCCCCCCAAATATCTTGTTTGTCTTTAAGAAGCGGTGTCGCTGGCGCGCGCCTGCCACGGTCCCCGTGACCGCGGGTCCTGCAGACTCGATGTCCGCCGGGTGACCGCGATCGTGTCACGGAGAGGAAGGATGGGGAGATGCTTTTGTAAACAAAGCATTTCCCCGTTCTGCCTAGTGACAGGACAGAGATCACAGCTCTCTGTAATCGAGAGCAGTGATCACTGTTCTGTGTGTTGTAGCCCCTCCCCCCTCACAGTTAGAATCACTCCCTAGGACACACTTAACCCCTTCACTGCCCCCTAGTGGTTAACCCCTTCACTGCCAGTGTCATTTACACAGTAATCAATGCATTTTGATAGCACTGATCATTGTATAAATGGTCCCAAAATAGTGTCAAAAATGTCCGATGTGTCTGCCATAATGTCGCAGTCCCGATTAAAAAATCGCAGATCGCCGCCATTAAATTTTTTTTTTTAAATGCCATAAAACTAAAAATGCCATAAAACTATCCCTTATTTTGTAGACACTATAAATTTTGTGCAAACCAATCAATAAACGCTTATTGCGATTTTTTTTTTACCAAAAATATGTAGAAGAATACATATCGGCCTAAACTGAGGAAAAAAATAGGTTTTTTATAAATTTTTGGGGGATATTTATTATAGCAAAAAGTAAAAAATATTGAGTTTTTTTCAAAATTGACACTCAGTTTTTGTTTATAGCACAAAAAATAAAAACCGCAGAGGTGATCAAATACCACCAAAAGAAAGCTCTATATGTGGGAAAAAAAATAAGTCAATTTCGCTTGGGTACAATGTCGCATGACCGCGCAATTGGAGAGCCCCCTTCCTAGGGTTTCCACCTGTCCAGGATTTACCCCGACAGTTCGGGTTTGGAACCATGCGTCCAGGTTTCAGACTGCCTGAAACCCGGACACATTATTTAGACTGGACTATGGCTTCCCAGCAGGATTGCTGGCTGCAGTTGTCTAAGCTGAGAATGTCTGCTACACTCTCTTTCACACGGCCCAAAGCCAACACTAACAATTACCCCTCCCCCCACAAACACACACATACAGGAGAGGAGAGGGCTTGATCTGCTCCTCTTCCTTCCGCCCTACCCCTCTGTGTCTGCCCACACTCCAATCCCCAGTGCTGTGCCTCAGAAAAGGGAAATGGGGGCCAGAAATTTGAAGTCCAGCAGCCTCAGATACATCTGGATGAGAGGTGCCAAGGGGTGAGTGAGCTCACCATCCATCCCTGTCTGTGACTGAAGTCTCCCTCTTCTCTCTCCTGCCTCTGAGTGAGTACATTAAGGTAAAACATGGTTCTCAGAGCACCCCTTACATCAGAGTTCCCCTTTACACCTGAGGCCACAGTGTTCCCCATTACATCAGAGTCCTCTCCATACATCAGAGTTCTCAGTGTTCCCCCTTACATTAGGGTTCCCAGAGCACCCCTTATGTCAGAGTCCCCAGAGTTCTCCTTTATATCAGAGTATGCAGAGTTCTCCCTTACAGTGAAAGGGAATTCTGCAATGTCAGATGTAAAAGAGGAACTCTTGTTAGTAACTTTATATGATTAGAATTGTTATTTAACATCAAAATATATGTATAGTTTATACTATAAAAAAAATAGCTGTGCGACGCTAAAGTGTTTGGGTTTGAAGAAAAGGTGGCAACCCTCCCCCAGTACCAGTGATGTACCCCCTGTCAGTGTGATCAGTGCTATACCCCCAGTACCAGTGCAGTACCCCCTGTCAGTGTGATCAGTGCTATACCCCCAGTACCAGTGCAGTACCCCCTGTCAGTGTGATCAGTGCTATACCCCCAGTACCAGTGCTGTACCCCCTGTCAGTGTGATCAGTGCTATACCCCCAGTACCAGTGCTGTACCCCCTGTCAGTGTGATCAGTGCTATACCCCCAGTACCAGTGCTGTATCTCCATCCCCACCCCCTGCTCTCCACCCCCCATAGTAAACTGTGTTTGCTATGCTTCAGTTTGTGAATGAACAGGAAGCCGCTCAGCACAGAACACTTCCTATTCATTCTCTGTGCAGTGCAGCTGAGGCTGCAGAGGAAGGGATTGGGAATTTATATCCTCATTTCCTTTCTCTGTCTTAAAAGTAAAGACATTAGAGATTAGACCCCTGATATTTCACTAAAGTTCCTAACAGGGCTGTTAAAAAATAAATAAAACAACTGAAAGAAAATGTAAAACATTTAAAAATAAAAAACACTTAAAAAAGTTTAAAAATTCTAAAAATAAAGATACATTAGGGGCTCATTCATGTGTGCTTTGCTCTCTGATGAGTGGTCAGTATTTGGATCACTCTTCAGAGAGCATTTGACAGGCGGAGGAGGTATATCACCTGCACAAAGTAATAAACCACTGATTCACACTGTACAGAGCACAGCGCCCGTGTGAATGACCCCCAAGATCTCATCCACACAAAGAGCTTCATTTATTAACTCCATACAGTTCTATCTTTTAGATTTAGCAGGAATTGTGTTTTTCATTATTAATAATAATTTTACTATATTGTAAGCAAAAATATAACTTGATTTTTTTTTCTGTCAGGAGGGCTGTATGGGGCCCCATGATTTCTTGTACAAAGGTTTTTATTGAACATAAAGATCAACAAAAAGTATACAAAAATCAGTGGTGGACACACCGTGTAAATACATCTACTTATAATGACAGGTATATAGCGAATATAACAGTACTAGACATAACAGATCATACACCTTCCTGATATTCAGGAGGGGATGCATTTGGTCTGCAGACCTTATGGGTATGCTAGCCTACCAGACTTCAGCAAAGCGTATTTAACCCCTTCAATACCAGGCACTTAGACACCTTCCTGCCCAGACCAATTTTCAGCTTTCAGCGCTGTCGCAGTTTGAATGACAATTGCGCGGTCATGCTACACTGTACCCAAACTAAATTTTTATCATTTTGTTCCCACAAATAGAGCTTTCTTTTGGTGGTATTTGATCCCCTCTGCGGTTTTTATTTTTTGCAAAACAAATAAAAAAAGACCGAAAATTTTGAAAAAAATAAAAGTTTTGCTTTTGTTTTTGTTTAAAAATTTTGTAAATAAGTAAGTTTTCTCTTTCACTGATGGGCACTGATACGGCGGCACCGATGAGGTGGCACCAATGAGCAGGCACTGACGGGCACTGACATGCAGCACTGATGGGCACTGATGGGTGGCACTGATATGCAGCACTGATGGGCATTGATAGGCGGCACTGATGGGCACTCATGGGTGGCACTGGGTGGCACTGGTGGGCACTGATGGGTACTGATAGGCGACACTGATGGGCACTGATAGGCTGCAAAGATGGGTTCTTATGGGTGGCACTGATGGGCACTGATAGGTGGCACTGCTGGGCACTGATAGGCGGCACTGATGGGCACTGATTTGTGGCACTGATGGGCACTGATACACGGCACTGATACACGGCACTGATAGGCATCCCTAGTGGCACTGGCAGTGGTAGGCATTGGAGTGGGCACTGATTGCTGATTGGCAGCTGCCTGGGCATTGATTGGAAGCTGCCTTTGCACTGATTAGTTTTTCCCTGGGGGTCTAGGGGGTATACCTGGTGGTCCAGTGTGGCTGGTTTCCCTGGTGGTCCTGGGCGTCTTCCCTGGTGGTCCTGGGCAGCTTCCCTGGTGGTTCTGGGTAGGATCCGAGGGGGGGCTGTGCTGATAAACAATCAGCACAGACCCCCCCTGTCAGGAGAGCAGCCGATCGGCTCTCCTCTACTCGCGTCTGTCAGACGCGAGTGAGGAAAAGCCAATCACAGGCTCTTCCTATTTACATCGTGATCAGCCGTGATTGGACGCGGCTGAACACATGGTAAAGAGTCTCCGTCAGAGACTCTTTACCTAGATCGGTGTTGCGGGGTGTCATACTGACACCCCGCAACAACGATCACCGCAATGCACGCCCTTGGGGGCGCGCAGCGGCTCAATATCCTGAGGACGTCATATGACGCCCAGTCAGGATATTGAAACCACTTTGCTGCTGTCATTTTGCTATATGGCGGGTGGCAAGTGGTTAAGTTTATAAAGCCTATTACAGATTGGGTTATCTTTGAATGTATAACAACATAATATGAAAGAGACCATATGAAGCTGGGTGACACATTTTTTATTTCCTTAAAGTGATCGCTTATCATGTGTCCAACCCAACAGAGGTTGGGCTGTAGGTCAAAGGAGTCAAGGAGAAGAAAATAAGAAGAAAAGATGTAAGAGAGAGAAAGGCAAGAGAAGAGAAAAGGGAATGGTACAGAAGAGGAAAAAGGGGTGGAAATTGGGGGAGGGGTCCCCGGGGTGGGGGGAGTGGAGGCATCTCAGAGTGAAAGCAGCGCAGGATCAAATCTAGAAGGGTGGACGTGAGACACCCAGGATTGCCATGTCCGAAGGAATTTATCATGGGTGTCTGATAGCACAGCTGTCAATTTTTCATTAATCATAATATCATTTACACGGTTTTTGACTGCTTCGAAGCTGAGAACTGGGGTTTTCCAAGCTTTTGCTATGGTCAATTTAGTTGCAGTAAAAATATGTGATGCCAGTTGTCGTTCTGGTCTTATTAACTCTGTGATTGGTTTCCTTAGGAGGGCTTCATAGGGATCCCTCTTTATATTTGTATTGAAAAGGTTACGAAGGAGTGCACAGATTCTGATCCACAATCTGCATACCCTGGGGCATTTTCACCAGATATGTGCCATTGTTCCTTCCTGGGCACACCCACGGAAGCATAAGGGGGAGTAGGATGGAATAAAGCACGCAAGTCTAGCTGGAGTGTAATACCACCTATATAGTATTTTGTAAGCATTTCCTAGGAATAGTACATTCCTGGAGCATTTGGATAGAGTAGCAGTCATGACCTGCCAATCCTCTGGGTCCAATTTTTTCCCCAACTCTGCCTCCCACTGGAGATGATACGGTCTCAGGGGTGTTTTTTTGGCGCCTATTATGGCTGCATATATTAAAGAGATCAAACCCGAGGATTGAGGTCGTGTTCTGCATAAAATCTCAAAAGGGGTTAGTGTATAGGGGGTTGGTTGCGATTTAATGAGTTGTTGTAGGAAGTGTTGGATCTGCATGTAGCTGTAGTGTTCCCTAAGAGGGATGTCATGGGAGGATCGTAATGCCGCGAATGAGATAATCTTGGTAGGGGTAAACATGGAGTGGATATCTATTCTCGGACCACCACGCAAATTGCATCGGGTTATCTCGACCAGGTGGAAATAGCGGGCAGTGAAGAAGGTGGAGTAGAGGGAGATGCGGGGAGATCAGGCTCGCTGAGTATTTAATCGAGTCCCACAACTTAAGTGAGTGAGCCAAACATGGGCCTATGTTGGTTGGGCGGTGGGCCCTGGGGAGCCAAGGGAGAGAGGCCAATGGTATCGGGTGGGAGTCCACCAGGTCAATGACGGCCCACAGCGGCATCTGCTGTCTCTCATGGAGATGTGATAGCGGGGCGATAGCTGCTGCCGTGTAATAAGCTTGCAGGTTGGGGACCGAGAGGCCACCATTGATCCTGCGGGCATACATCACCCGTTTATTGATTCTGGGTCTCATAGAGCCCCATATAAATTGCATAATTTTATGTTGGTGAATACGAATGCTATGGGGCGGAACGTGGACCGGTAGTACCCTAAAATAATAGAGCAATTTTGGGAGCCCCATGATTTCTAACAGCAGCCCTTACTAAACCTTTCACACAGAATAAATCCATCCTGCAGGGTTCAATCACATATCACTGGGTGGAGTCTGAATAGGCGGATCAAGCAGTGACCAATCAGAGGGCAGCCAGTGGGAGATCTCCAGGTCCAGCATGCAGAACAGACAGCAGGACCCGGATCTGGCACAGAGGTACCGGGCTTTCCTCATTGGTGGTCTGGAGAACCAGAGATCAGAAAGGATAAGCCGGTCCTCAGATCTCAGACAAAAACACTTAGGCTGGGCTCACACCTTTGCGAATTGGACGTTTATTTCCCCGCGCCCAATTCACATGTCAGGAGATTGTGATCGATTCTCTATGGAGCCGGTTCACATATCTCCAGAGTGAATTGTAGAGGAGTCCTGTGTATCTTCTGGTCTGTTTCATGTCTGAATTCAGCCCAAAATTTGGCCAGAAATCAGACCTGAAATGGTGAAGGGGGAGCACCGGACCCCCCACTGTGAGCCGCTCTGTGCTTCAATGTGAACCCGGCCTTAGGAAGTTCTCCTAGCAGGGCCGAGTATTATTATTATACAGGATTTATATGGTACCAACAGTTTGCACAACACTTTAAAATATAAGAGACAATACAATTCAATAGAAGAGGGTTAGGAGGGCCTCGCTTCTGGGAGCTTACAATCTAATAGAGAGGGGCTGGTGGAAGAAAAGGTAATAACTGAAAGGTGAATTGATGGGAGAAATGGAAGATTTGGTTATTAGTTGAAGGCGGGATAGACTTCCCTGAAGAGAGGAGTTTTCAGGGATCACCTAAAAGTGGACAGAGTAGGAAATAGCTGGATTGGGGGTAGGGACACGGTTTGATTGTTGTACGATCGAGTGTCTGATTTTTGTTGCGTGTGCAGGATTTTTTTCTTGCATACTAACTATCCACAAATTGTCGTTCCACAAACACGAACGCGGTGATGTACTACGAGAGTATGAAGAGGAAGTTCATTTCTCGAGCGCCACCCTTTGGGCCCCTTCTGCTAATTTCATGTTAGTAGAAGTTTGGTGAGCGCTGATTTGCACTTTTTTGTTAAGTTATATTTTTATTTGGATGGCAGATCGCATCTCTAATTTAATTTCTGTTGTTTTTTGTTTCTGGGTGATAAAATAATGGTGTAGAATAATACTCGGCTATGTGTGTTTCTTCAAATGACAGTTTGGGAGTCGGCAGTTACATTAAAAACAACACAATGGAAAATTAACCGCTTCCTGACCAGCCCCCGCAGTTATACTGCGGCAGATTGGCTCCCCTGGGCGAGCTGTCGTAGCTGTACATTGATTTTTTAAGACGCTCTAGCAGGCCCGCAGTGTGTCCCCAGAGCCGATGCACATGCTCGGTGGGTGCGATGACAGCCAGGCACCCGCAATCGCGTGGGACAGAGCGAGAAACGGGATCTGTGTGTGTAAAGAAACAAATCCCGGTTCTGTCAGGAGAGGAGACAGATTGTATGTTCATACTAAGTAGTCAGCCACATTCCCCCCACAGTTAGAACACACCTAGGGAACACAGTTAACCCCTTGATCGCCCCCTAGTGTTAACCCCTTCCCTGCCAGTGACATTTATACTGTAATCAGTGGCTATTTTTAGCTCTGATCGCTGTATAAATGTCACACCAAAAAAGTGTCAAAAGTGTCCGATCTGTCCACCACAATATCGCAGTCCCGATAAAAATCACAGATCGCCACCATTATTATTAGTAAAAAAAAAAATTAATAATAAAAATGCCATTAATCTATCCCCTATTTTATAGACGCTATAACTTTTGTGCAAACCAATCAATATACGCTTATTGCGATTTTTATTTTTATTTTTTTACCAAAAATATGTAGAATACATATCGGCCTAAACTGAGGGAGAATTTTTTTTCTTAAATGTGGGGGATTATTTATTATAGCAAAAAGTAAAAAATATTGTTTTTTTTTTTTTTTTTCAAAATTGACACTCTTTTTTTGTTTATAGCGCAAAAAATAAAAATTGCAGAGGTGATCAAATACCACCAAAAGAAAGCTCAATTTGTGGGGAAAAAAAGGTGTGGTAACTTCCACCAAAAAAATCAAACAACAACCATTATATTAATATTATTTATATCACTACAAAACAAATGCCATTTAACCACTTGCCGACAGCTGCATGCCGATATATGTCGGCACAATGGCAGTGGTGGGCAAATGGGCGTACCTGTATGTCCCCTTTAAGAGGCGGGGATAGCACTGCGTACAGCGTGACCGTGCCCGCGGGACACGGTCTCCCGGCGATCATGTCACGGAGCCTCAGAATGGGGAAGTGCCTATGTAAACAAGGCATTTCACCGTTCTGGCTTGTGACATGACAGAGATCACTTCTCCCTGTCATCGGGAGCAGTGATCGCTGTCATGTGAGTTGTAGCCCATCCCCTCACAGCTAGGATCACTCCCTAGGACACATTTAACCCCTTCATCGCCCCCTAGTGGTTAACCCCTTTACTGCCAGTGTCATTTACACAGTAATCGGTGCATTTTTAAAGCACTGATCACTCTATAAATGACAATGGTCCCAAAATAGTGTCAAAAGTGCCCGATGTTACTGCCATAATGTCGCAGTCCCGATAAAAATCGCAGATCGCTGCCATTACTAATAAAAAATTTATAATAAAAATGCCATAAAACTATCCCCTATTTGGAGATGCTATAGCTTTTGCGCAAAACAATCAATATACGCTTATTGCAATTTTTTTAACCAAAAATATGTAGAAGAATAACAATAAGTAGCAGCGCTAAATAAACAAAGTGTACACCAGCAATAGCATACAAAGTGGCAATATTAATGACATATACAGGTGCATATATGTGAAAACAGCCCATAAACTAAATTGAGTTTAAAAAAAATTATATAAAAAGCAGCTCTAAATGGGCATCAATCAAGTCCATCTAGATGCAGGTGAAAAAGTCTGAAGACCTATAATGATATCTGCAAAGTGACGTTGCTGGGTAAACAAATGATTCCTCCACCGCACCACTGTGATAACACCAGTAAAGTTATATGCTTACCACAAGGCAAGCTCAAATAAGCTTGTGACCTTGACCCGGTCGGGGCCTTTGAACAGAAGGGATGATTGGAAGGCGATGGTCCACCAAACCGCATAGAGGAATCGGTCACAGCAAAAAACCTTTCACATACACCTCCAGACCATAATGCAGAATCAGTGGGAGCCGAGTGTGTCACTAGCCACGTTGCCTACAACCAGATGCCATCAGGCGTCCCCAGCAGTCCGTCCTTACATCAGGTGCCCCCTGCGGAGTCCCTCCTTACATGCAGCCTTCAGTCTCCTGCGGTGTCCTCCTCCTCACACTGGCAGCAGCATTCTTCCTGTTTCCTCTCTTGAGGAAACAGGAAGAATGCTGCTGCCAGTGTACATGCAGGTGCTGGTGTACACTTTGTTTATTTAGCGCTGCTACTTATTGTTATTTGTCTTATTAGATGTGTATCTCACTTATAGCAGCAGCTTCTTGGGTGTAGGTTTCTTTTTTCTAAACAAACACTATTAATTGGTCAATTTTTCACAGCGCGGTATTTACTGTTTATGTTTATGTAGAAGAATACATATTGGCCTTAACTGAGGAAAAAAAAAATTTCTTTATATATTTTTGGGGGATATTTAATATAGCAAAAAGTAAAAAATATTGCGTTTTTTTCAAAATTGTCGCTCTTTTTTGTTTATAGAGCAAAAAATAAAAAAACGCAGAGGGGATCAAATACGACCAAAAGAAAGCTCTATTTGTGGGGAAAAAAGGACGTCAATTTTGTTTGGGAACAACGTCGCACGACTCCGCAATTGTCAGTTTAAGGGACGCAGTGCCAAATCGCAAAAAGTGCTATAGTCAGGAAGGGGGTAAAATCGTCCGGGGCTGAAGCAGTTAATTAAGCACTTGTTGGCATTTATAAATGCCCCTTTTTTAGTTGTGCTTTTTTTGTTGTAGACATTTCATCAATTGCCGCGTCACGAATGTTAATTCTAGATTACGACCGGTAGTTTACAAGACCAAACTCTTCCCAGTCGTTCCTTGATTCCGATCATGTGTGTTTGTACTTTTGACTTTTGTGTTATGATTTCTGTACTGAGCATCTTAAAATAAAATGTTGAGTTCACATCCGAAAAAGAGAAATCAGCTGTCGAAAGCCCCGTACTAACGATTCGAAAATCAGCAGAGAGCTTGTCTTAGGCTACTTACAAACTGAGGTGGGCGTCGGCGGTAAAGCGGCACTATTTTTTGCGCCGCTTTACCGCCATTTTAGGGCCGCTAGCAGGGCAGTTTTAACCCCCGCTAGTTGCCGAAAAAGGGTTAAAACCACTAGTAAAGTGCTGCTGCAGCGGCACTTTGTCTGCGGTTTGGTGGTGCTGCCCTTTTGATTTCACAGCGCTGCAAAGATGCGGCTTGCAGGACTTTTTTTTTACCGTTCTGCAAGCGCACCGCCCCAGTGTGAAAGCCCTCGGGCTCTCACATTGGAGACACAGGAGCTATGCAGGTGTTATTTTTAGCGCTGTAGTGCCTGTAAAGTGCCTCAGTGTGAAAGTAGCTTTATGAATTTTCCCTTCTGACTTCCTGCCGCAGCAATCTGACCACATGTGGTGATCACTCCTCTCTATACAGGGGGTTCAAAAAGAGATTATGTCCACTACATGTGTGTATATATATATATATATATATATATATATATATATATATATATATATATATATATTATATATGTAACTAGATACATTGTTTCTGATGTAATACTGTGTACAGCCAATCAGAACATGGAGACATTGCTGTGACCGCGCCCACTATTGCACATGACTCATGGGCGGGGACTGACATGTAGGGTGCTGATTGGTTGAGTATATAAGAAGTGTCAGAAGAGAGAGAGAGGAGATCGTATTGTGTGTTGGAGAACACCGGGGATCTGTACGGGGATGTGATGAGTGGGAAGCGGAGATGTGGGGTGAGAAGAGCGGGGAGTGTCCGGAGATTTCATCTCACACCGGAGAGAAAATACACCGGAGAGAACCGACTGACCCCCATGGAGGAAGAGGGAACTGCAATATGCTTTGACTGCCAGTCCTTGCTTTGTGTCCCCCCTGTGGAGGAGGAGGGAACTGCACTTATTTCCAGGGCTCCTCTGTTGTTGGATCGGTGAAGGTATTCTGGGATTTATCGGTGTTTCTGGTTTACAATCTTCCCCAAGGAATCTTGTTGGTTGCTGTGGGGGAGGGGGGATAACTAGAACTGAAAGAAGAGAGGCAACCAATCAGCTTCCATCTTCAATATTCACTATGGTCATACCAGGGGGGGACTGACAACTCATTGGTCCCCCGGGCAATAGGAGATTATGAGGCCACACAGTATACAATCACACAATATACACATACATGTTTCTGTTGGCTGAGAAGGTACTGGAGAGGTGGGGCAGCTCTAATCTCGGGATTTTTAGACCAAAAGGATGTCGGTAAGGGACAGATGTAAAAAAAACACAGATTTATACATACTGTCCCTGGTTTTACTGAGGCTGGCAACCCTGATGGGGCCCCCTAGTGGCTCAATGGTCAGTCTGCCCCTGGGTCACACTGATTCTCCTCCCTGCCAATCGGGAAGCGGGTCTGAGACCTGTTTTCAAATTGGTTGAAAGGAGAAGCATTCCAATTGGCCGAGGAGGAGACGCACAGCGGAAGACACTGTGATGCTGAGAAAGAGAGCGGTGGAAGAGGAAGTCGCTGCCCATTGCCCAGAGGGAAGCACTGCCCACCATAGATGGGGTAGGATCTGGGCTCCTGACCAGGGGGGTTTGTGCCCTCCCCAAAAAAAATAAATTTGCCGCTACTGCAAATTACAATCTGATAGTAGATTTATCTGGAGATTGTACAAACACCTCTGTACTGCAAGAGCTGGATGATGTAGTTATAGGTCCTCATATGACATCATTTTATTATGTATGAATTCTCCTCTCTGCCGCCGTTGCTGCCCTCCTCTCTGCCACCGTTGCTGCCCTCCTCTCTGCCGCCGTTGCTGCCCTCCTCTCTGCCGCCGTTGCTGCCCTCCTCTCTGCCGCCGTTGCTGCCCTCCTCTCTGCCGCCGTTGCTGCCCTCCTCTCTGCCGCCGTTGCTGCCCTCCTCTCCGCCGCCGTTGCTGCCCTCCTCTCCGCCGCCGTCGCTGCCCTCCTCTCTGCCGCCGTCGCTGCCCTTAGCTATCTCGCCTAGGGAATTTGGAAATGTTCAGCTGAAGCTCTCGGCTCCCTTCAGAAAAGCTCATCATATCGGATCCATTGGGGGAAAGTGTTTGGAAAAACTTTGTCTGGAACTCTTCAGTAATCTTTGGCTAATCTGAAGCACTTCTGATGGGCTGAAGATAAATATATATATATATATATATATATATATATATACGCACACACACACTAAGGCCGGGTTCACACTGATACTACATGACAGTCATACGAATTTCATCCTACTTTGCTCTGCGACATCGGTCCTACAATCGGTCCTAATTCCATTCGACTTGAATGAACAGATATTACTTTGATCCGACTTTGATAATCTGACTGTTCCTTTGGCCAATCAAAACAATCCCAGAGTGACATAAATTCTTTTTCCTGCTGTAATCACATGTCGGATGTCACAAGTCGTATGTTGAGGACGAGGATCCGACTTCAATGATCTTCAATGGGCTGAAGTCGGACCAAAGTAGTTCAGGGAGGATTTTCTAAGTCAAATCAGTTAAGACTCCCATAGAGAATCATTGATTTGTACACATCATGTGACCTGAGCCCCCAATGTCAGATCGTTTGTTGTACCGCTGTGATCCCGACCTAAATCTGTGATCGGCCGGCCATACACGGGTCACATTTCCAAAGAATTTTCTTTCAGAAAATCTTATCTAAGAATTTCCATTCGTATTTCGCACCATTAGTGGTGATGCAGCAATAGCTGATTTTTGTGCGGCCATCAAATTCGAGGAATCGGACATGTTGAAAATTTTTAGAAAAACAAACGATTTTCTAATCAATGATGGGAGAATCGTACGAGAAATGTAATCGAAAAAGAAATGCGCATTTGCAAGAAAAGAGAATTTCCCAGAAAGAATGGTTGAATTTCAGAATCAATGGTGGTGCCATCCAATCACAAATTTTCTGATTTTCAAAAGAAAATTCCTTCAAAATTTGACCCGTGTATGGGCAGCCTTACGCCCCTTTCACACTTGTATGACTTCAAAGTCGTATGATTTTACCGTAAATTTGCGCAATTTTGACACTATTTGAGATCAGTACTACTTTGTACGACTTTGCCACAACTTTGGCATTACAAATGAAAACATACATGGTGTGAGGCTTGTGCTTACAAAGTTGTACTGAAATCGTGTCTATATTATTCAGCCACGATTTACATACTACTTGGGGTTTAACATTGAGGTCTATGGAGTAAAAATTGCATGGAAGTTGGACCCCCTCTGCACCCCCCCCATACACACATCTCTGCACCCCCCTACACACACATCTCTGCACCCCCCTACACACACATCTCTGCACCCCCCTACACACACATCTCTGCACCCCCTCCCCCTACACACACATCTCTGCACCCCCCTACACACACATCTCTGCACCCCCCTACACACACATCTCTGCAACCCCCCTACACACACATCTCTGCACCCCCCCTCCCCCTGCACACACCTCTCTGCACCCCCCCTCCCCCTACACACACATCTCTGCACCCCCCCTCCCCCTACACACACATCTCTGCACCCCCCTCCCCCTACACACACATCTCTGCACCCCCCTCCCCCCTACACACACATCTCTGCACCCCCCTCCCCCTACACACACATCTCTGCACCCCCCCTCCCCCTACACACACATCTCTGCACCCCCCTCCCCCCTACACACACATCTCTGCACCCCCCTCCCCCTGCACACACCTCTCCTGCACCCCCCCTCCCCCTACACACACATCTCTGCAACCCCCCTACACACACATCTCTGCACCCCCCCTCCCCCTACACACACATCTCTGCACCCCCCCCCTCCCCCTACACACACATCTCTGCACCCCCCTCCCCCTACACACACATCTCTGCACCCCCCCCTCCCCCCTACACACACATCTCTGCACCCCCCCCTACACACACATCTCTGCAACCCCCCCCTACACACACATCTCTGGACCCCCCCCCCCCTACACACACATCTCTGCACCCCCCCTCCCCCTGCACACACCTCTCTGCACCCCCCCCTCCCCCCTACACACACATCTCTGCACCCCCCCTCCCCCTGCACACACCTCTCTGCACCCCCCCTCCTCCTACACACACATCTCTGCACCCCCCTCCCCCTACACACACATCTCTGCACCCCCCCTCCCCCTACACACACATCTCTGCACCCCCTCTCCCCCTACACACACATCTCTGCACCCCCCCCTCCCCCCTACACACACATCTCTCCTACACACACACATCTCTGCACCCCCCTCCCCCTACACACACATCTCTGCAACCCCCCCTACACACACATCTCTGCACCCCCCCTCCCCCTACACACACATCTCTGCAACCCCCCCCTACACACACATCTCTGCACCCCCCCTCCCCCTACACACACATCTCTGCACCCCCCTCCCCCCCTACACACACCTCTCTGCACCCCCCTCCCCCTACACACATCTCTGCACCCCCCTCCCCCTACACACACATCTCTGCACCCCCCTCCCCCCTACACACATCTCTGCACCCCCCTCCCCCTACACACACATCTCTGCACCCCCCTCCCCCTACACACACATCTCTGCACCCCCCTCCTCCTACACACACATCTCTGCACCCCCCCTCCCCCTACACACACATCTCTGCACCCCCCTCCCCCTACACACACATCTCTGCACCCCCCCTCCCCCTACACACACATCTCTGCACCCCCCCTCCCCCTACACACACCTCTCTGCACCCCCCTCCCCCTACACACACATCTCTGCACCCCCCTCCCCCCTACACACACATCTCTGCACCCCCCTCCTCCTACACACACATCTCTGCACCCCCCCTCCCCCTACACACACATCTCTGCACCCCCCCTCCCCCTACACACACATCTCTGCACCCCCCTCCCCCTACACACACATCTCTGCACCCCCCCTCCCCCTACACACACATCTCTGCACCCCCCCTCCCCCTACACACACCTCTCTGCACCCCCCTCCCCCTACACACACATCTCTGCACCCCCCTCCTCCTACACACACATCTCTGCACCCCCCCTCCCCCTACACACACATCTCTGCACCCCCCCTCCCCCTACACACACATCTCTGCACCCCCCTCCCCCTACACACACATCTCTGCACCCCCCCTCCCCCTACACACACATCTCTGCACCCCCCCTCCCCCTACACACACCTCTCTGCACCCCCCTCCCCCTACACACACATCTCTGCACCCCCCCTCCCCCTACACACACATCTCTGCACCCCCCTCCCCCCTACACACACATCTCTGCACCCCCCTCCCCCCTACACACACCTCTCTGCACCCCCCCTCCCCCTACACACACATCTCTGCACCCCCCTCCCCCTACACACACATCTCTGCACCCCCCTCCCCCTACGCACACATCTCTGCTCCCCCCTCCCCCTACACACACATCTCTGCACCCCCCTCCCCCTACACACACATCTCTGCACCCCCCCTCCCCCTACACACACATCTCTGCACCCCCCTCCCCCTACACACACATCTCTGCACCCCCCTCCCCCTACACACATCTCTGCACCCCCCTCCCCCCTACACACACATCTCTGCACCCCCCTCCCCCTACACACACATCTCTGCACCCCCCCTCCCCCTACACACACACATCTCTGCACCCCCCTCCCCCTACACACACATCTCTGCACCCCCCTCCCCCTACACACACATCTCTGCACCCCCCTCCCCCTACACACACACCTCTGCACCCCTCTACACACACATCTCTGCACCCCCCTCCCCCTACACACATCTCTGCACCCCCCTCCCCCTACACACACATCTCTGCACCCCCCTCCCCCCTACACACATCTCTGCACCCCCCTCCCCCTACACACACATCTCTGCACCCCCCTCCCCCTACACACACATCTCTGCACCCCCCTCCCCCTACACACACATCTCTGCACCCCCCTCCCCCTACACACACATCTCTGCACCCCCCTCCCCCTACACACACATCTCTGCACCCCCCTCCCCCTACACACACATCTCTGCACCCCCCCCTCCCCCTACACACACACATCTCTGCACCCCCCTCCCCCTACACACACATCTCTGCACCCCCCTCCCCCTACACACACATCTCTGCACCCCCCTCCCCCCTACACACACATCTCTGCACCCCCCTCCCCCTACACACACATCTCTGCACCCCCCTCCCCCTACACACACATCTCTGCACCCCCCTCCCCCCTACACACACATCTCTGCACCCCCCCTCCCCCTACACACATCTCTGCACCCCCCTCCCCCTACACACACATCTCTGCACCCCCCTCCCCCTACACACACATCTCTGCACCCCCCTCCCCCTACACACACATCTCTGCACCCCCCTCCCCCTACACACACATCTCTGCACCCCCCTCCCCCTACACACACATCTCTGCACCCCCCTCCCCCTACACACACATCTCTGCACCCCCCTACCCCTACACACATCTCTGCACCCCCCTCCCCCTACACACACACATCTCTGCAACCCCCCCTACACACACATCTCTGCACCCCCCCTCCCCCTACACACACACATCTCTGCACCCCCCTCCCCCTACACACATCTCTGCACCCCCCTCCCCCCTACACACACATCTCTGCACCCCCCCTCCCCCTACACACACATCTCTGCACCCCCCTCCCCCCTACACACACATCTCTGCACCCCCCTCCCCCCTACACACACATCTCTGCACCCCCCTCCCCCTACACACACATCTCTGCACCCCCCCTCCCCCTACACACACATCTCTGCACCCCCCCTCCCCCTACACACATCTCTGCACCCCCCTCCCCCTACACACACATCTCTTCACCCCCCCCCTCCCCCTACACACACATCTCTGCACCCCCCTCCCCCTACACACACATCTCTGCACCCCCCTCCCCCTACACACACATCTCTGCACCCCCTCCCCCTACACACACATCTCTGCACCCCCCTCCCCTACACACACATCTCTGCACCCCCCTCCTCCTACACACACATCTCTGCACCCCCCTCCCCTACACACACATCTCTGCACCCCCCTCCCCCTACACACACATCTCTGCACCCCCCTCCCCCCTACACACACATCTCTGCACCCCCCTCCCCCTACACACACATCTCTGCACCCCCCCTCCCCCTACACACACATCTCTGCACCCCCCTCCCCCTCCACACATCTCTGCACCCCCCTCCCCCTACACACACATCTCTGCACCCCCCTCCCCCTACACACACATCTCTGCACCCCCCTCCCCCTCCACACATCTCTGCACCCCCCTCCCCCTACACACACATCTCTGCACCCCCCTCCCCCTACACACACATCTCTGCACCCCCCCCCCTACACACACATCTCTGCACCCCCCTCCCCCTACACACACATCTCTGCACCCCCCCTCCCCCCCTACACACACATCTCTGCACCCCCCTCCCCCTACACACATCTCTGCACCCCCCTCCCCCTACACACACATCTCTGCACCCCCCTCCTCCTACACACACACCTCTGCACCCCCCTCCCCCTACACACACATCTCTGCACCCCCCTCCCCCCTACACACATCTCTGCACCCCCCTCCCCCTACACACACATCTCTGCACCCCCCTCCCCCTCCACACATCTCTGCACCCCCCTCCCCCTACACACACATCTCTGCACCCCCCCTCCCCCTACACACACATCTCTGCACCCCCCCCCCTACACACACATCTCTGCACCCCCCTCCCCCTACACACACCTCTCTGCACCCCCCTCCCCCTACACACACATCTCTGCACCCCCCTCCTCCTACACACACACCTCTGCACCCCCCTCCCCCTACACACACATCTCTGCACCCCCCTCCCCCCCTACACACACCTCTGCACCCCCTCCCCTACACACACATCTCTGCACCCCCCTCCTCCTACACACACATCCTCTGCACCCCCCTCCCCCTACACACACATCTCTGCACCCCCCTCCCCCTACACACACCTCTCTGCACCCCCCTCCCCCTACACACACATCTCTGCACCCCCCTCCCCCTACACACACATCTCTGCACCCCCCTCCCCCTACACACACATCTCTGCACCCCCCTCCCCCTACACACACATCTCTGCACCCCCCTCCCCCTACACACACATCTCTGCACCCCCCCTCCCCCTACACACACATCTCTGCACCCCCCTCCCCCTACACACACATCTCTGCACCCCCCCTCCCCTACACACACATCTCTGCACCCCCCTCCCCCTACACACATCTCTGCACCCCCCTCCCC